>NC_048308.1:16024907-16303174 GCF_013100865.1 Trachemys scripta elegans | reverse complement strand
ATTGATATGCAAACTAGACACAATCAACTCCGGTTTGAATAAGGACTGGAAATGGCTGAGCCATTACAAACATTGACTATCTCCCCTTGTAAGTACTCTCACACCTATTATCAAACTGTCTGTACTGGCCTAGCTTGATTATCACTTCAAAAGTTTTTTTTTTTTTTCTCTTAATTAATTGGCCTCTCAGAGTTGGTAAGACAACTCCCACCTGTTTATGCTCTCTGTATGTGTGTATATATATCTCCTCATTATATGTTCCATTCTATATGCATCCGAAGAAGTGGGCTGTAGTCCACGAAAGCTTATGCTCTAATAAATTTGTTAGTCTCTAAGGTGCCACAAGTACTCCTGTTCTTCTTTTTGCGGATACAGACTAACACGGCTGTTACTCTGAAACCGGTAATTAGCTACATGGATTAACATAAGGTAATTGCCTATCTCCCACCATTTGCAGGTGATATACTATATACTTCAAAGAGAAATCAAGGCAGTGATATCAGTATATTTACAGTTCATTTAAATGTTAATATCTTCTTTTGATCTCTGAATTAATAGAATACAGTGATAGACAGTAACTGTTTGGTTACATTGTTACCCTCTAACAATATATATGTAAACACACAAAGAACACAATCATTAACTACTAATATGTCTCCAAAGGTTGCATCAGGGTCAATTAGCCTTCAAGTTGCTTAACCCATTTTGGCCCTGTGTCACCCGGGGGTATGGGAATTATACCAGCTCCACAACGCCATGTACCAGGATTCTACTTTAATTTGTAGTTCTGTTCTGAAGTCACTCTGAAATGGCAGTGTGCTGTCCAATATTTATTGTCTCAATTATTTCAGTTCAAATCTGTTTAGTTTACAAGTAAACCGAAGTTGCTTCTAATTGCCAATCCTGCAAACTCAGCTTGGAAGTCAAAATGGATCTCTCTTTCTTCTGTATCATCCTCAGTAATGAAGGTTCTTCAGGCAAAATTATGTCCCCGCTGATACCAGTGCAACCTGAGGTTGCAATCCCTTCAAGAGGTATAAACTGATTGGAATTAGGCAAAGAATTATGTTCATAATACACAAGCAGCAACAGAGTCCAGCTGTGCTCTTGGCACTGTAGAACCAAACAGGAGTACCAAGCAATAAAAGGTAACAATATACAAACCTTTACAGATCCAAGTGCTTTATAAGCATGAATGTAAGTTCCTATATGGCAACTGAAATACTACAGCCCCACTTAATAGATAAGGAAATAGACACAGCAGTTAAGTGATTTGCTTATGGTCATAAACCAAGTTAATGGCACAGCCAATTCTAAAACCTAGGTCTTCCAACTTCCTGTGTGATGCTGTAAACCCAGTGGTTCTCAACCCATGGGCCACCTGTGGCCCAAGCAGCACACAGCTACAGCCCATGTGACATTCTCAGGGCCATACAGGTAATATATATACACATGTACAGCTCACGTAACAGAGAGCTGTACATGCAGCTCACAATGGTAAATAGATTAAGAACCACTGCTTTAACCATTACAGTTGCTGATCAGAAGCAGGAACCCATATGCACTTGGTGGGATTTATATAATTTTGGTTAAGTGATCTGTTCTGATACAAAATATAAAGAAAATAGCATAAATAGATTACTTCAGTTCAACTCTACTCACAACAACAAACAACAAGGCCACTAAACAGGTAAAGCAACCACAAACTAAGCCAACCACACAGATATAAGCTCAACCCAGGAACCTTGTTGGTCCGAATGGATTTCATCACACAAATATGCTTCCCTCCCCACTCCCGGAAGTCAAACCTGTCTGTAGAGGGTAAACGTTACATGTGTGTACACACAGGGCAGTCTGCATGCCAAACAACAAATACATGTTAACAAGCAAACAATATGTTTTAATACAACCAAATGTAGTCATACATCTAGGACCCCCAAGAATGTAGGTCATAATTACAGGATACTGGAGATGCTATCTTGGAAAGTAGTGACTCTGAAAAGGACTTGGGGATTTAGGTGGATAAAGAGCTTCACATGAGCTCCCAATGCAATGCTGTGACCAAAAGCCCTAATGCAATCCTTGGATACATAAACAAGGGAATATCAAGTAAGAGTAGGGAGGTTATAGTACCTCTATAGTTGGCAGTTGTGCGACCACCCTATTGGAACACTATGTCCAGTTCTGGTGTCCACAATGCAAGAAGGATGTTGCAAAATTGGAGAGGGTTCAGAGAAGAGCCAAAAGAATGATTAAAGGACTGGAAAACGAAAACACTTTACAGTGAATGTCTCAGAGCTCATTCTGTTTATAATAAAGAGAAGGTTAAAGAGTGACTTCTCCCACCATCTCTAAGTACTTATGTGGGGAACAGAAATTTGATAATGCAGTGCTCTTCTATCTAGCAGACAACTATATAACTAGATCCAACTGCTGGAAGTTGAAGCTAGACAAATTTAGATTAGAAATAAGGCACACATTTAACAACAGTGTAATTAATAATTGGACCAACTTACCAAGAATTGTTATGGATTCTACATCACTGGAAATTTTAAAATTAAGATAGGATGTTTTTCTAAAAGCTATGCTCTAGTCCTATGGCCTGTGTTATACAGGAGATCAGACCAAATGATCACAATGATCACTTCTGGCCTTATAATTATTAATCCATGTTGCCAGAGTAGGATGGACAGATTAAAGAACTGAAAAAATATGTATGTATTAAAATCCAAGTAACTGAGCAACAACCTTGTTTATTAGATCTGACTACACTGGACGGGCTGTTCTGTTGACTCGCACAACTAATCAGGTCAGGAAGTATAGATGATTAATAGATCCAACTATTCTTGAGAGTCTGCATTACGCTTTCGGTAGTGATAATCAGATCAGGAACTGTAATCGCAAAAGCCTAAACTAGAACAGACTCAAAATTAATGGATTCTGTTCTGCTGAAATGTGTTCTGGGGGGAAATTTTCATTATGCAAAAGGGGAAAAAAAAGAAAACTAATGAAATCTTTCTTCAGTCATGAACCAAACAGAAAAATCACCAAAGCATTACAGTCAACAAGAATTACCGTTGTTTTTTTTTTGTTTGTTTGTTTTTTTTAATAAGTGAGGATTTCAAGGAGGATTAGATTTGGATGAACACATTTGAGGGATCACAACCACAAATGTATTGCTGACTAATATCCACATGGTTTTAATACGTCAGCTAATGAACAGAGACTCTGCCCTTCCCATGCCCCAAGGATCCTGTAATAGACAACTAAAGTGGATAGTTGGCAAGTGGGCAACAGGGTGTTTATCAATCTGTGTAAGTATCTTTTCTTCTGAAGTGCTGCCCTCTTAAATGGGCTTAATGCAGCACAGCTATTCTCATAGGAAGCACGATCAGAAATACTATTAAATCATTTAGTATGCTTGGACAGCATAGCTTCCTAGGCCAATTAGGATTAATTCTTATTTCCTCAAAATTTCTCTCTCCAGGGATCATCAGTGGAAGTTGCAGGTGAAAGGGGGAGTCAATCAATCATCCATTCCAAAGGCAAAAGGGTTCATGTTTAAATGAAACAAGATTTCAGCTCCCTATTTGCTTATTTTGTCATCAGTTGTAACTCAGAGGTTTCCCCTTTTCCGTGTCAGCTGTGATACACCTGAGAATTTACTCACAGCAACTGTCTTAGTCCTGTATTCTGAAAGACCCTGGTGCACTGTACCAGTATAAATGGAGCAGTAGTTTATGGTAACCACATTTCATCTTTATTCTAAAGGAACAGTGTTTTTAGGTACAGGAAATCAGAATCCAGACAATAGCCAGCTTCATTGAGTTAGATGAAATCCTTCCTCCACATCCCTTACTGCCAGACATTCCCCCAATTTTGAGAAGTGGTGGCAAACTGCTGCCAAAGTAGCACTCCTTGTTTACGGACTCCTCCCGTTCCTTCTATATGCAATATTGCCCTACCCTCAGACACCCAGGGGACCATTACAGTTTATTCTGGAATCCTCCCTTTCTAGAACTCCAGATACCCATGTAACAGTTGTTCCTGTTATATACCAAGAAGCTCACAAAAACTACATCAAAAGTTTGAAACCTCATAATAGAACAAGAGTCCCATAAGTAGTTTTATGTGGACAGGACAGATTGATAATTTGCCTCTCAGAGGCCCAAAGCAGCAAACAAAGAACAGCTCTTCCTTCTAATAGCATCAAGGACACAGCCTGAGTGAGCAGTAAGGGATGACCTGTTTCTTTTGGAGAATTCCTGAGCTGCTGAGACCAGCATCCCATTAGATGAGGGATGTTGCAACAAATACTAGTGTGACACTACGCCCCATATTCTTCATAGAAATATTGTTAAAATATGATTATAGCGTATCTAAGATGTATTTTATGCAAGATGGATCATGTGAGATGTTGGAAAGATTATGATTTATTATTATCATATTTGTATGCATGTATCATTTTTGTATCTGAAGTTAGGAATACTGTGTATGCACCAATTACAAATGTGTTTATACCTGGGGAATGCCCACTGGCCAGAATGCAATCAGTCTAGATTACTGGCTGGAAAGGGACATTAGGAAAAGCAATAGGTCTTTGAAGATGCTAATCTCCCACCTTCCTGGAAAGCCTTCCTGTGGATTCTGCAAATAGACTGAGTTATGGCTGCAGGGTCATATGATCTAGTCACCTGATACTGGACGCCATGATACAATTAGTACTTTTCGACTGGGGGGTGGAAATCACACTGGAAGACAAAGGATTCCCGCCAGATGTAAAACCTATTTAAGGCAGGGGATGACATAATGAGTGTTCGTTCTTCACTGAATCCCCGCCCAGGACGACTGCTGTAAACATCTAAGAAACAAAGACGAAGGGGGAGAGAAGGACTGAGCCCAGGCTGGAATGGTGTCTAGCCTGTGAATGAAATATCTGAAGTTTCAAGCTGCAGGCAAGTGCAGCTGGCCTTCAAGAATCTCTGCAGTCTGACTAAAACAACATTTCAGGTGAGAATTTGCTACTTGTAGCCAGTTTCTTTAGTATTTTAAACTTAGATTGCGTGTTTGTTTTATTTACTAAGCAATCTGCTTTGATCTGTTTGTTGTCCCTTATAATCACTTAAACTTGTTTTTGTTTTCTTTAAAACCAGTTTATGGAATTCATATCTGGGGGAGAGGGGCAGCAAAAAGATGTGCAAACCTTCCTCCACATTGATGGAGGGGGCAAATTTAAATGAGCTTACACTCTATAGTTCTCTGTGCAGGGCAAGACTATACAATTTTGGGTTTACACTCTAGAGGGGATGTGCACTTGAGTGCTGGGCAATTCCTTACCCGAGCTTAATATGCAGAGCTGTTCTCAGCATGTGTGTGAAACTGCAGCTGGGCGTGTCCCTACCTGTGTGCGTGTGCTGGTAAAGTGCACTCTGAAGCCTGAGGGAGGGCTTGGCTGGAAGAGCATCATGTTTATAGTAAAAATAAGTAGTTTATTTAACAAAGAACAGACATTTGAGGAGAGGCAAGTAGAATTAAGGGAAACAAATCGTTACATGTAAAACAGAACCATAACATGCTTTCTAGAGCCTAAACTTAACTAACTAGGCATTACGTTACGTCATAGAGAGCAAAAGCCTACCCCAAATCCTTCCTGCATATTACAGCCAGGCTTTGCTATGGATTTAAGATAATTTCCAAAATAAACATATAACTTCTTAAATATTACCCATACATACATTTTGCAATGATTAAGATGACTGCGGTGTTACTGGTTGTTGGTAAAAATTTCATATCCCATCTTTTGGTGCACTATTATGTAGACATCAGACCCAGGGGATTCCTATAAACCCCTATGCCGCCCCTTATGCCCCTCTACCGGTTGGTATTAAGGGGTTCCTGGGTCACAGGCACAAAGAGCTTTTGGTACCGACAAAGAGAGCAGTGCCAGAGCAGTCTGTTTTGACAAAGCCTGCAATGCCCGATGGGAGGATGAGCCCCAGTAAGTGTTTGCCTAGGGGCATCTGCTCTTGGGCCTGACACTGAGGGTGGCACGGAGGTTGGGGCAACAAGATGAGTCTCAGGTCTCTTTACAGAGGATGCAAAGAGGACGACTTTGAAACTCCCACGTGTCCTAAAATGGCCTGATAAAAGCTGAAGGAAGCCAAGTGCCCTTGCAGACTTAACTGTCTGCCATTCCTCAACAAAGGAGTGAAAGTCCATCAAATTGTGCACCAGGATGCTACCTGAGCCTCTCCCAGGCACCCAACATGCACACCTGTCTCTGGAAAGATAGCTAGGTAGTTTGAACCTCCTATGGAGTTTGGCACCCGACATGGACTGGAGGATAACAAAAGGCAAGTGGTCCCAACTACTCGACTATACTATAAATAATTAACTAAACTAACAATGGGATGATAGCCTAACTAGCTTGTGGACATGAGAGAGAGTTTGTTTCACTCTCAGCAGCAGTAGCAGCAAAGGAATTAAGGTGATTAGGGTGTGTGTGTTTCTTTATGTAGACTGAACCAATGACATCACACTAACATGAGCGGGCTACTGTGCCTGCGGTAGTTATACTGTTCCTCAGCTTGCTGCTAGAGGCACTAGGCCCCATAAATGTTAATGTGTGATGGATGCCATTGTGAGAACACACCAGGGATTGGCCTGGGACCTCCAGAGATAAAAGCACGAGCTGTTACAGCGCCAGCTAAAGAGACAAAACTCTGGAGCTGAAGGCTGTGGCAATTCATATCCTCGGTGGATCGGGCACAAAGAAAGACTTAACTAACACACACAAACACACCAGTAGGTTATGTAACTCCTCTGCTCATAGGAGGTTCATCCTGAGTCTCTGAGACCAACAGCAGTTTGAATCTCAGACAAGCTTCCACTTACATGATGGCTGACAACTTGGCCAACATAGTGGGAATTGAACTGAGAACACCTAAACCTAAAAGCATGAGCTACTACATCGTAAACTAAAGAGCCAAGGCTCTGGAGCTAGCAGCTGTAGCAGACTCATATCCTCTGCAGATCACCACACTCTGGGACCGGTCACACTCTCAGCAGTGGGTTACAAATGCACAGAGACAATTGCTTCCTTTTAGGAAGCAGAACTAGTTGTCAATGACAAGCTAAATATTAATGCTCCCTTATCCAGATATGATAGCTATACAACATCAAGGTCAATTAAGCACAAAGCTGATTTTTTGCAAGGGAGCATGAGAAGCGATATTTCCAGAGCTTTAAAGTGAGAGCCTGAACAGGTTCCACATCATAACCTTACGATCAGAACATTAAACAGGCTGCTATCAAATACAAGAAAAAACTTTTTGCAGCATGCAGGAGAATAACTCACGGAAAGACAGTTGCTTATGATACAGGTCAGGTTTACGAAAGCCTCTGCACCACTTCAAATCCCTGCAATGTATCTTTAATAGTTACTGTATCTCCCTCAAATCAGTCGGATAACATTATAAAGACTAATTTTGTTACCAGTAAATAAAACAAAACAAGCATCCTATTCACTTGGTTATTAAAAAAAAGTCCTTTATCCAAGCAATGGAAATGCTATACAACACTCAAAATTCCATTGTGCCTCACTATGCTTCATTGGCACACATAAGCACATACATTACTGAAAACTGTAGCATTTTTACAACCAAAGTGAAGTGGACAGATATTGTGCAGACATTTTCAGACCCACTCACCCCCACCCCCCTTTAGCTAGGCAGATGCCCCTTTTATTACAAAGCTCCACAAATGCTCAGTAGATAAATCCTTTGACGTTATTGCTTATTTTCAGACAAAGGACTTATTAGAAATTCATGAGGCAACTTATTGTGAGTCTTGAGATTTATGTCTTTTTCCCCTCATCAAAATGAATTTGACAAAGATGTTAAAAAAAAAAAAAAAATTGCAACTCACCTTCCAGAAGTTATCTACTTTGCCATAAACAAGTGACTGATTCTGCCTTTTGATGTCATTAATGTGTTTAATGTCACTGGAATTTAGATGCTGCTCCACCACAAACCCAAGGAAGCTGTTATCTGGAGTGTGAGCTGCAAGAAAGAAAGGAGAGACATGTTTATTACATGAAGTAATAAAGCACTGGGGCTTTAATATGTGGTCATCGTCAGAAGAGTTACTTTCATGGAAATGTCTCCTCACTTAACAAATCTGCTCCCTGCAAGTATATTCAGAGACATATTTGCTTACTTTATTGACAATATTAATTCTTACTACTTTAAGTCCAGAACCAAAACAGCAATAGGGGTAAGTCATTCTTTTCTTACTCATTCATCACCAGTAATAAAAATTCTGAAGCTGGAACTTGATTAACAGTACTGTTTATGATGTTTAGCATTATGCTACAGGTGAAAGACGATGGTGTCTAAGCCAGAAGTACCCCAGTTTGACTTTCAGACCTTATTACAAGTTGCAGAGGTGGCAATTAGAAAAACTCTATCTTTACACTTGTCAAGTGAGCTGGAAGACACTGAGGAACAATTAACCTGAAAGTCTATGCTGGCTTAATTATTACTACATACAGTCACCTGTTAAAATTTAACTGTACTTAAGTGTTGTTCAAATTTTACTTCCCAAAGTGGAAGAGGAGCCAACACAAAACATGGCACAAATCACTTTAATATGGTGTCTCCATTTTAATTATTTTCATGTAAAATCACAAAAGAATATACAGAGGAGAAATGTAAGAGGTTAATATGAATTTTACTGTCTAGTTCACATAATCCCTTATAAATATTGGGTGTAAATCTGGCCCCACTGAAGTCAATTGGGTTTGTTCATTAATTTCAATGGAGTTAGGATTTCACCCATTATTCTTATAAATTAAAATTATTTATTGGTGCATTACATTCTAAAAAGGACATTTCATAAAAATGTTCTGTGACATTGCCTTCTGTATAAGTCTTTTCTTACCAGCAACATCCGATAACTCTAGCCACCATTCTTTTGATGTATATAGAGATGTTATAGGTCCCCCATGAGTGTAAGAATTCCTCCCCTCCCCACCATTAATAAAGTGTTCAACTAGAGAGGGACTACCATATTAAGAGGAGGAGGTTACTCACCCTGTGCAGTAACTGTGGCTCTTCTAGACATGTCCCCCTATGGGTGCTCCACTTCAGGTTCATGTGCGCACCACATACTTTTGATCGGAAATTTTCATTAGTAGCATCCATTCAGCCCATGGAGGTGCCCTAGTTATCCTTTTGTCCCACAGCAAGGCTATATAAAGCTGCATGGGTGAACCACCCTCAGTTCCCTCTCCATTGCCAAGTCTCTTAAGAAACTCCAAAGCAGAGGGGAAGGAGGACAGGTAGTGGCACACTCACAGGGTCACGCATCTCAAAGAACCACAGTTACTGCACAGGATGAATATGGGTGCTTCACTTCAGGTGACTTCCAAGCAGAACCCCCAAAAGAAGGAGGGATCTTCGGAATCTAGTCCATCACTGAGAAAAGAATTGCATTGCTAACTGCCACATGTCATCTAGAGGCATCGATTAAGGCAGTGTCTGGAGAAGCTATGTACAGAGGATCATGCAGATCTCAGATACAGGGACATTTTTAAGGAGGGCCACACATGTAGACTGAGACCTCTTAGCACGCACTGACACACCAGGAGGAGGTGGAATGTTGGCAACAACATAATAAGCAATAATATATCCGGAGATCCATTTTGACAGTGTCTGTGTAGATATAGCAGATCCTTTAGATCTGTCTGCAAACAAAATGAATAGTCTTGGAGATTTCCTGAATGATTTAGTCCTATCCAGGTAGAAAGCCAGCACCCACTAGAAACCTAGAGTGTGAACAGCAGTCTTCAAAATGGAATTATGTGGTTTTGGAAAGAAAATTGGTAGATAAGTAGTCTGATTCAGTAGTCTGAAACCCAGATAATACTTTAGGAAGGAATCTGCGATGTGACTGTAAGGAAATCTAGTTTTTGTAGAATATTGTGAAAGGAGGGTCTGCCATTACTGCCCCAATTTCACCCACTCTTCAGGCTGATGTAATAGCCACTACAAAGGCTAACTACATAGGGAAGTTTAATAATGAGCAGAATGTCACTGGTTCAAATGGGCATTTCATGAGATTTCTAAGAACGAAACTGAAGTCCCAAACCAGAGCAGGGGCTTTCATCTGTGGGAAAACGTTTCCCAATCCCTTCATGAACATTAAAGTTGGAGAATGAGCAAACAGTGAAACTCCCTAATTGTGGAATCCCTCAATGAACCTTGAGACAATCCTGTTTTTCCTTTAAATGCAAGAGGTCCTCCAGAACTAGCAGAAGAGGGGCAGAGTGAGGAACAACTTTCTGGAGGTTGCACCAATGACTACATCTTTTCCATTTTTGAAGGCAAGCATTTCTGATATTACTAAATGGTAGAAAAGAGTCCATCTGCTGGCTCTTCCCCAGCAAGCCATCGAGGAGCCACATCTTGAGGTGGAGAGTTCTCGGATTAGGCAGCAGCCAGATGTGTCCAGCGACAGGAAATGAGGAATTATTGGAAGATTTATCGCTGGACACAGAGATAGGTGAAGCAGGTCAGGAAACCATGTCTGCCTCGACCATGTCAAGACTATTAGGATAAATCTGGCTTCGTCCTTCTGATCTTGTTCACCACACTGAGAATAAGAGGTGTGGGGGAAATATGTAAAAGAGCTATTTCCAAGGGAGGAGGAAGGCATCCCCCAATTAATTGAGGCCTAAGCTCTTCCCCTTGAACAGGTAGTATTTTTTGTTTGAAGATGTGGCGTAGAGCTCCACTTCTGAGAATTCCTACGTTCAAAATATGTCAATAAAAATCAGAGTCCAACTCCCACTTGTAGTCTTAGTGAAAAGACCTGCTGAGATGAAATTCTTATGTGATGCCTTATGCATCAGTTCCATAGCTTTATTGCCTTCGATGCAGAGGGAAATGGGATCTCGTCCCCTCCTGCATGCAGTACACGTCGTCAGTCATGACTCTGATAGACTTGTCTTTGATGAGAGACAGAAAGCGACGATAAGCATTTCTAAATCCTCTGAATTCCAACAGGTTGACACAGAGAGTGGTTTCTTGGGTGACTATCTGCCCTGTACTGTATGAGCACTGAAGTGTGCCCCCATCCTGTTACCCAAAATTGGGCCAGCTAATAAGCTTAGGGAGAACTAATGACCCACCAGAGTTTGGCAGAAAGCCAAACGTTTATTATATTGATAGCTAAGCTCAAAAGAAGGGGGGGGGGGTCACACTCACAATTGCATACTCACACTCCCAGGACAGACACGGCACTGGAGACATCAGGATTCTTCAAGGTAAGCATCCCACAGCGCAGCGATGGATGGTGCGGTGATGGTAAGTCTTCCCAAGGCACGATGCAATGCACTGCAGCGAACCACTGGCCAGGTGGTCCGGGCAAAGGGCCTTCATGGGAGGTACAAGCTTGTGAGTGCACTGCTGAGCACATGGCACCTTCCCCTGTTAAGGGCCTGCTTCTTATGGCCTGCGACTAGAGATGACTTGGCCGCGTCTGGTTGGTCACACTTCACCTTGGGCAGTGTCCATGCATTGGGTGTGTGAGCGCTGCCTAATTAGAGTCCCAGACACCTTGTCTAGCTCTTTTGATCTTCCAGCTGTTTTAGCAGCCCATTCATTTCACAAGCATTCCAGGAGGGAGTGAGGGGGAAAGCCACTTCACAGGTATTCAAAGAGGGAGAGGAGACGAGGAGGTGGAAGGGGGAGAAGGTGTAACAGATCTTTTGAACATACAGGTTATATAGAGCATACAGATCATTGCTGCTCCTACAACACATCCCAACACAGATGCCTCTGTCATTACATGACCATTGGCACCAGCTGAAAGAAGGAACTCCAGCACTTACATTTTTATGATCTTGCCACCAGTTGGGGAACTGATACTTGTTTGTCTAAGCTGTGTCTGCTTGATGAACAAGCTATTCTGAGCCATCTCTAGAGACAGTGAAGGCATAATCTTGCATGATTTGTCACAAAAGTGCAAGCTTCCATGTGACCCAGAAGCTGAAGACAGTTTATTACTGAGATATGGGGGCTCATCTGAATAGACCTGACAAGGTCTGACAGTGTTAAGAAACCGTCCCTGGGAAGAAATGCCCTGGCTGCCAGGGAATCCAGGGATGCCCCTATAAACTATAATTTTATATGGTAGTCAGCATGGATTTTTCCACATTCAGTTGAAAGCCAAAGTCCATGAATAAGGCAAGCGTCCTCCATGTGGCAGAGAGCACCTCCTTATAAGACCGACCCTTGAACAGCCAATCGTTGAGACACAAAAACACTACAATTGCCTATCAATGCAGGTAGGTGGCCACTACTGCTAGAACCTTTGAGAACACCCTTGAAGCTGAGGAGAAGCCAAATGGGAGCAATCAGTATTGAAGGTGTCCAGGCCTATAATGAAATGCAGGTACCTTCTGTGGGATAGGTGAATCGCTATGTGGACGTATGCATCTTGAAGGTTAAGGGCCAAAAGCCAACCCCCTGAATCTAGAGAAGGAATTACACCTGCCAGACACCATCCTGAACTTTTGGGACCTCACAAATCTGTTTAGGAGTCTTGCATCCTAGATTGGTCCCTATCCTCCATTTTTCTTTGGCACAAAGAAGTACCCTGAGTAGAAACCTTTTCTTTTGTGCTTAGTGGGAACAGGTTCTATGCTCCTATATGAAGAAGGGAGTTTATTTGCTGTCTTAGAAAGAGCTTGGATGGGAAAGAGGGATGAGGAGGAGGAGGAAGGGAGGTAACGTCGACGGTGTAGTCCGTTATTACTTCCAGAACCGTTACTCCGAGCTTGCCAGAAATGGAAGAGATGGTCTCTGCATCGGGGGGTGGGCAAATGATTGCAGCTGACAATCTAGGGAATGGGGAGGGTTCAAACTCTCGATCATCCCATCAAGAAGCAGCAGCTGCTGCCGCCTGCTGCAAACTAGGGTCCGATGGATGAGAGGAACTCTTTCTCTGGAACCTTTTCTCTCTTCCTTGGAGGTTCCAAAGGTCTCTCTAAAAAAAGAAGAATTGCATGAGGCAGGATGTTTGGGCCGTTTGGGATCTACTAAATTTTCTTTTCTTTGAATGTGCAGATGGCCAATGAATGCAATGTGGCTCTACAGTGATTTAGAGTGTGTCGTGAATTGTTGGTATTCTCTGCAAACAAATTCAGTCCATCAAATGGGAGCTCCTCTATCATATTCTGGACTTCTGGGGAACCAGAAAACTGGAATCAGGATGCCCTGCACATCACCATGGCTGTGGAGATTAAATGCGCCACGGTGCATCTTGACAGTTGTGGACCAGGACAGCTTGAAGGGTGTTGTGGCCAGTAACTGTCCTTCAGCAATAACTGCCTGGAATTGTTCCCTTTGGTCTGGAGGAAGGTGCTGGATAAAACAATTAAACCCTGTATAATGTGTGAAGCTGTATTTGGGCATTAGTTCCTCACATATCATAGCTAAACTCACATTCAGAGTACTACAGAAATCAAATATGACTATGGGGCTTCAACAGTTCATTCTTGAAAATCAGGAAACTGACTGACACCATAGAAAAGATAAGTTTATATACACACAGTATCTTTTTATGTCACTAGTGGATCTCTCACAATTTCAGTAAAATGGACAAAATGTACAGATTCACAAGTAAAATGAAAGAATTTCAGAGGATAAATCAAGCAGAAAAATAGTTTTATATATAATATTTACATAATACTTAAATTGCTTTTTGAGTAAGAAAAACATAGTTAGTTATATATATAGTAGTTTGTGGATGACATTAAAGTTGCCAAAGTAGACTTATGCATTTATTGTCAGGATCTGTGATTTCTGTTCTCAACACACGAATGCAAGAAATACTGATGCACCCAGAGGCACAAGGCTACAAGGAAGACTTCTAGGAAAACAGTCTAATGCACATTATACAGACAATGAAATCCTCTCAGTTATTATATTCTCTATTTGACTATTGTGCCTTGAATAAACTACATGAAATCCAATTAGAATTACCCTTTTCACAAAAAATATTTCAACTACAGTCAGACAGAGAACTTTTAGACCAGACATACAGACCAGAGAAATTGACAGTGGTATTTAACAATGAATGGTGCAGAGAGAATAATACTGATCAAGGGCACCTCTTCCATTTTCTTTTAAGAAACGGATGCAAACGAATGGGAAGGAAATACGAAGTTAAAAGAAAACACTAACATTGCTAGTTTGCGTTACTGCAGTTACACGAAAACACTTAAAAAGGGAAACAGAACCTCATGCTTCCGGATAACTCAGAGGACTGGCAATAAAATGTACAACATTTTCCCAGTAAGTTACTATTCAAATATGGCCCATTTTAGTCATTATATTTGCTTTATGTGAAAAGTTGTGTTCCAGTCCAGATTGAAATAGCTTTATCTAAAATTGGCTACATTAAGAATTTCTACCAACTTTTGCCTGCCTGATTCCTGCTTGCTTGATTTTTATCCAGTAGTAATGGTCTTGCCCTCATAAACAAAGCCCTAGAAATAAAGTTGAGTTACAATCACACTGTAGAATCTTTACTGATAAGTATTTTAAGGTCACAACCCAATAAAAGATTGTGCTACCTCTGGGGGAGTGAGAGGCCAAGAAAGCTGGCTCTTTCCCAACAAATTTAGCAAGATGTCAAATCCTTGAGAGGTCTCCAGCACTGCAATTGCACATGTTTCAGAATGAGTTTGGTGGACTTACATCTTTACCATCTCTGTTGTGATACAATGCCAAGTGCTGAAGAATCAGAATAACCACCATACGTAGAATTAAAAAAACCGGATGGATATTATCTGTTACACGCCACTAGTTTACGTGCACATTTACTGTTTCAAATATAATTGATGAAGTTGTTCTGCGGAGAAGTAGTAAATCCTAGTATACATGCAACACTTTAAGAACTATTAAACCTTATAAAATCTCTGAAAATGGATACCTGTTACCCACATTTAAGAAGGGAGGAAACTAAGAGGGAAAAAATGGTTATGCCATAAAGAGAATCATATCCATAGCTGAGATTAGCTATCAGGACTCGTGTATCCAAGCCTGCTGCTCAGACCACTGGATGTACACTCATTACTCGACAAAAACAAGATTTGCTGTTGTGCTGCATTAAAAATATTTTCCCTTTAAATAAAGAGAATTTAGTGTGCATTAAACAGAGGGACTAAGAACAAGCTACAGATGATGGGCACAGGATTGCCCTTGCAACTATTATCCCAATGTACCACCATTCTGAGCTGCTATCTTGTGCAGGGTCTCATGCAGAAAGTTATGGACCGACTGTATTAAATAATGCCTCACAAATGAGCCCTGGTTTTAAATTTCTATTTGCGACAGGAACCAAGAATCTGAGATTAGGTCACCAGAAGCAAAAGGCACATTTACTCAACCATCCACCCTCTCTCAAACCCTGCCTTGAACTGACCTGTTCAGTAACATCCAGGAGCGCCGCCAGCTTTTCTGCCGCCCTAGGCGGCGGAAGGTCCTGCCCCGAAATGCTGCCCCCCCACAGAGGCAGTGGAAGGTCCCGCCCCGAAATGCCACCCCCCTTGCAGAGGTGGCGGAAGGTCCCGCCGCATACCGCTGCGGTCACCGCCCCCCAAATTATAGCGCCCTAGGCGACCGCCTAGGTCACCTAATGGGTTGCGCCGGCCCTGGTAACATCTCCTAGTCACAAATCATTACCATATTGTTTGTTACTTGCCACTAAACAATTGTGAATGCAGCTCCTTTATTTGTTGAACTTTCACTGTACTTCTCTAGGACTGTATGCATAGTGCATGACGAACTAAATGGGTCTTTTAGATTTTTACAGAGCAGTTAAACTCAACAGCATGGTAGACAGCAAGTAGCCAAGACTTGGCAAGTAGCCCCAAAATATAGCCAACAATGAAAAAGCAAATAAGGAGTTCTTTTACAGAATCTGCAACAACGAGGAACTCCCATTAATTCAGGGACAAGCTTCACAGGGTTCTAAATAAATTGGGTTTGGTTTACTTTCCGCTGTCAGCACTTGCACAGTAGATAAGCCTTGCTCTCGTGAAGGTTGGCAGCATATCGGCAACACTCTCAAAATGTTCCTGAGCTATTTCTCAGATACACTGGGCACAAACCAGATCTCTCTCGACATTCGGCAAACATGTAATTCTTCCTTTCACTCCTCATTATTTCTTGGTTACTGTATGGAAAATAAAATCCCTTCCTTTTGTCTCTATTCCCTTAATCTGGCCTGCTGCATCATTTCATCCGGCCCACAGCAAGTCTCAGCGCCGCAGGCCAGAAGCTCCGAGCCTGCCCCACCGTGGGGCTGGAGCCACGAGCCAGAGCTGTCGGCTCTGTGCAGCTCCCAGCATGTCCCCTAGGAGCATGGGTGGTCAGGGAAGCTCCGCGTGTTGCCCCCACCCCCAGCGCCAGCTCCGCAGCTCCCATTGGCTGGGAACTGCAGCCAATGGGAACTGCGGGAGCGGCACCTGTGGGTGCGGGCAGCACGCACCGTGCAGAGCCCCCTGCCCCCTCCGCATAGGGGCCGGACATGGTGGCCACTTCTGGGAGCAGTGCGGAGCCCTGGCAGGCAGGGAACCTGCATCTAGCCCCGCTGCGTCACTGACCGAGAGCTGCCCGAGGTTAAGGGCTGCCTGGCCAGATCCCACACCCCAAACCCCCTGCCCCAGGTCAGAATCCCTCTCACACCCAAACTCTCTCCCGGAGCCCGCATCCCAAACCTCCTGCACCCCAGCCCCCTGCCCCAGCCCTCAGCCCACTCACGCACTCCAAATCCTTTGGCCCCAGCCCGGAGCCCCTTCCTGCACCCCAAACCCTTCACCCCCAGCTCCACACCAGAGCCCGCACCCCCAGCTGGAGCCCTCACCTCCTCCCACACCACAGCCCTGAGCCCCCTCCCATACCCTGAACCCATCATTTCTAGCCCCACCCCAGAGCTTAGGGGAAGCCCTGAGCCTCACCCCCCGCAGGGCTGTGTGTGACCTGCGACTGATTTTTTCTGTTGGTCAGTGGCCCCTGATAGAAAAAAGGTTCCTCGTCCCTGCATTAACCCTTTAGTGCTGCCAGAGTACAGGTGTCCTTTAGCAGCAGTTCTACTTAAAGAACAAAATGTCAGTATGAACCTCTGCATACAAGGTGAAAAAAGCCCAAACTCTGAAGTTAAAGTTTGACAAGCTTGTCTGCCAAGTCTGAACAGGGAATAGTATGCCTGTTCTCACCATGCCCCTACCTAGCAAGCATCACCTGCTTTTGGGGTTGCACTGGACATTGGTACATGGATTGGATCCCAGAAGTAACTATGCATAACTGCATGGAAGTCCTTTTCCAGGCCTCTCCTGCTCTTAGACAGCCTGCAAAGGTGACTATTCTCCACCTGCTGCTGGAGACCACTGAAGTCTGAGCAGCTGTTAGACCCTTACCACATAGGGGTGAAACTGGAAGACTGCATAATCTTTCTCCATTATATGACAAAGCGACTATAACCCATGCACCTGACCGGGTATAGAAGATCGAAGAGAACAAAGATACTTCCAAGTTGTCAAGCACTACTTACCATCCTCTAAACCAAGTTGAGTATGGAAATTAAACATAACATGGTCAAAATTTTCAAGAGGGATTTTGGGTGCCCAAACTGAGACATGAAATTGGCCTGGTTTTCATAGGCCCAGCACTTTCTGAAGCTGACTCCCCCTCATCTTCTTTAAGAGGTCTTAAGTTGGACACTCAAAATCACTTTTAAATGTATGTGGGTTAAAATTTTCAAAAGTTCACTTCATGAATTATGAGAGAAGAAAAGACTCAATGGATTAAGAAATTTGTGAACAAAATGATATCTTATTCTGTCTCCTGGACATTTACCGAAGCAAAGTGGAGACCTTTCAACCTTCCCCCATTCTGTCAAGAAGGCGATATTTGTCTCCATGAATGTTCTACCTCATTTGACTGCAGTCCTAACACACTGAACCATTACAACTAAAACAGGAAAACTGGACACTTCTTTCTAGCAATCATTGTTGAAGTCGAGCAATATTAGCGCACACCTTGCCATTACTGAAAAGATGCATTGTGGTTGTCCAAAGGAAAAAAATCAAATATGTACTGCGTTTCAGACAATAATGAATCTGTATATTCACAATAAATGCAGATGAGCTGTGTGTGTATGAAACGAGTATAATGAAACGAGGTATCTTGATTGACCTCTGTAGGTTATTACTGTTTGGTTACCCAACATGACTAATGTTTGGGATTTATCAGGGTGTTTTTGACAACATTGGGTGGGATTCATTAATTTGTTATGTCCAAAGGGAATAATATAGGATAGGCATATATCTGGTGTCTTTTCAAGGAAAAAACCTGACTGTCCCCCAATAAACATGCTTGCCTTGTTTTTGCTGATGCCTGTTGAAATGGCATAGGAGGTGTTAGTTAGCTTGCCAAAAATCACATAAGTGAGTCACAGCTGCAGAGATAGGAATACAACTTAAAAGTTCTGGCTCCCAATTTCTTGATCTAAACACACTACACTCCCTACAACAATTTGATTAGCTGACACTGATTTTTCAGGCACACATATCAGGCATTGCATATGTTGTCTAAATATTTCAGAGCCACTGAAAAGCTTTACTTTTTTAATAATAGTCAATAAGTGCAACTTTCAGCTACATTGTTCTCAAGTACATGTTTTAATTTTCAACAGAATTGCAGGTTGTTGGGTTCAAATAATTTGAATCAGTCCACCTCAATTTAAATGCTCATAACAGAAAAACAAACTGGGTACAAGCAAATCTTGAAACTATCTGCAAGGAAAACTACAGATGCAAAAATTATGTTGAATGATGGAGATTGTGAGTTTATGATATCTGAACAAAAAGCAATGGGGAAAGCATTGTGCTCTGTTCAGTTAAAGACAAAACTTATGAAAAAAGGTATAAATACAACATCACAGCCTGAAGAACTCTGACTTAAAATGATCATATACAACAGTAATTTAGTCTACCAAATGGAATCACTCTGCAGATATGTCAAAAAACAACCACCAATCACTCTGCAGAAGCGTTTGAGAAACTGAAGCTAACAAAAGTGAACACCAGACATCAGCGTGTGTTGGAAAACTAATTTTAGAATAAACCTCCTTACCAAAATTTATATCCAGTTAATACTGTTCTTTTGTGCATTTGTGCTGAGTGTACTGCAGCTTTGCATATTCAAAAACAGAATTACAAGCCCCCTGTCCTCTGCGTTTTGCTAGATTATGACCTAGCTTTTGAAACTGCAAAGATTCTCCCTAATGGGAACATTCACTTTTAATTCTAGCTCTAGAAGCAATTATATATGAAAACAAGGATACTTACGGAACATTGTATAAAACTGCTGTGGATTAAGGTTCCATTTCCCCCATGGCGTCTTGTGGCCTTTAGACTGGGCATAATGAGCATGATTAAACTCAGGTTCAGTCCCGAACGAATCCAGTACTCGTAACATACACCTGAATGAAAAACAAGCAATTAAAATCGTTCATGTTCTTCTTTGATTAAGCTTTTCTTTTAAATTTAAGAACTTCCTTTACCCAGAACAAACCTTAATCATTTCTAAATTGTGCAATCACAAAAATGTTTTTTACTGTTTATTTTCATTGAAATAATAAATGTCACCAAGCATAGATGCAACCAAACAGGCTTTGAGAAGAACAAATGTGGAGAAAGTGGATAAGGAAAAGTTATTTACTTATTCCCATAATACAAGAACTAGGGGTCACCAAATGAAATTCATAGGCAGCAGGTTTAAAACAAATAGAAGAAAGTTCTTCTTCACGCAGTGCACAGTCAACTTGTGGAACTCCTTACCTGAGGGGGTTGTGAAGGCTAGGACTATAACAGCGTTGAAAAGAGAACTGGATAAATTCATGGTGGTTAAGTCCATTAATGGCTACTAGCCAGGATGGGTAAGGAATGGTGTCTCTAGCCTCTGTTTGTCAGAGGGTGGAGATGGATGGCAGGAGAGAGAGCACTTGATCATTGCCTGTTAGGTTCACTCCCTCTGGGGCACCTGGCATTGGCCACTGTCGGTAGACAGGATACTGGGCTAGATGGACCTTTGGTCTGACCCGGTACGGCCGTTCTTATGTTCTGTTCAAATGTAGGTTTCAAAAGTCACTAACAACTGTGCATTCATATAAACGAAAATGGAAAATGCACATGTCTGGTATTTGGTTTTGTTGGATACACTTTATTAACTTAGCATATTCATCTGGGACTAGCTGCTTAAAGGCACAGTGTAAAGAATCAAAGAAAAAGGTTTTAAATTCCTCTCTGTCCCTAATTTATAGCAAAAACTAGAAAAGATTTAAAAGTATAATTTACCTCTCTCTTTGAATCCTTCCACTGGCTCTCCCTTCTCTATCACATCAAACATAAGCTGTTTGTCTTTACTTTCCAGGCCCATCATGGCCTATCCTCACTGTAGCTGGCATCTCTCATTCACTACTGAAATGCTGACTCCTGCTAAGGATTGGCCCATGATGCCAACCTCCATTGTCCACTTGTTAACTTTTCACACAAGCACCTTTGTGCTTTCTCCCATACTGCCCCCTCACGGTTGGAAGGAGATCTCCTTAATCATATGCAAAGCTACCTCATTATCTCCCTTCAAATCACTCCTTAAAACTCTTTTTTTTTTTACCTTGATGCCTACAACTTGACAGCAGTTAGGCCACTAGTTTGTTGAGACCAGTCGTCAGTCATGCCGACCAATGTTGTCTCATTGTTTCCTTGCACTCCCATCTGTCTGTATCGAGCTGTTGTTTCTTGTCTTATGTACAGACTGAAAGCTCTGGGGGGCAGGGACTATCTTTGTGTTCTATGTACAGCTCCTAGCACTACAGGGTCCTGGTCCATGACTAGGGCCCTTAGGTTAATGTAATTCAGATAGAAAATAATGACTGCTGACTCTTCTAAATGGACACTGATTCTAATTTTGGTGTCTCCTAATCTTTTTAAGGGCTGAGAATTGTCTCCCTCCAACAACCCAAGCGGCACATATGGTTTGAAAGGGAGCAGAACTGCCCCCCTCCCCTCAAAAAAAGAGCAAAATATGGGTTGTAGCAGATAGACGTCAGGGAGCTTGTAAAAGTGGGGTCTACACCAAAGTGTGTTATATAGTATAGCTCTGCAGGGTTTGATCTATGTCACTGCACATTGAGGGCGAAGGCATGACCAACTGATCTACAGCTACATGGATCCACTTTCCATCCCCCACTGGTGAGGGTCCTGCAGCTGCATGAGTTACTAAGGGGAACAGATTGCAATAGCAACCAATGACTTGGTGAGCACCTGCTCTCCCTTTTGAGAAGTGATCTACCCTCCCAGCCCCCATACACGAGCTTATGCATAAGCTCATTTCCTCAGAAAGGAAGAAAGAACTTAGCCCTAAAAATACATATGTACAGTCATCTGTAGTCATTTGTTTCACACATTTCTTTTACAATTTCTCCTCCAGCCCCCAATGTCTAAATGAAAATTCATAAAGCAATGGCAAATTGTAGCTTTAATATGAAATGTTACCTTCATATTTGAGAGCACAGGACAGAATAATTTACACGTTTTATCCCTATAGGGATCTTTCAAGCAAAATGAATAGAAAAATACAACATACTGTGAATCGCAAAACAACAAAGCTGACAGTTCAGTTTCTGTAGTAGTTATTCAGTGTTTTATGTCAACTGTTTTCATTGAGAACGTTTTACAACAGTGGCAATTATCTCTGCATCACAGAGAACACTCCAGCAGGACAAAAACAGACTCTGCAGCAGTAAATTGGAGAGTAAGAACAGCATTCTTGTTTCTTGGGTAGTCTCAATCCAGCATTCCTAATCAATGCACACTTTGGTCAGATGTGTGACTTGAGAGACTTCTAGGAATCTGAAGAATTGAGACCTCATTGGGGCCTGTTGAATCATCTACATGAGGAGCACAAATGCTTCAGGTATATTTAATGCTACATGTACGGCTGATTTAAACAGCTGGATCTGCAATTGGAAAGGATCCAATATAGAGAAAACAAAGGGTCTCTGAAGCAGCAGGATGATAGAGATACAGAAGTGATGGAAGGTGCAGCTGAAAGCGAGCTAATCAAGGAGGGAAGTAAATGAAGGGTGTGTTTATTCGAAAATGGCATGTGGGAATGGAGAAACGAATAAGGAAAGGGAAGGTCAGTTAAGAAAGGTCTGGAAAGGCAAACCTGAGCCATAAGACACAGCAGGGTGTGTGTCATGACACATGCAGACAGTTAAAGAGTGCCTTCAAACTGCTGTAAGGTTGACAAGGGTATGCAGTGGCATGCTTGGTTGAGTCTTAATGGATTTTATTTAAAATGAGACATTTATGTTGAGCAGCAGTACTCTAAGTGTTACAAAAATAATTATGTACCACGAATTCTTGGATATATTTGCTGGTTTTAAACCATCTCCACAGAACACACTGTAGCAGAAAGTATTAAATGAAGTCTGAAGTGTCCTATGCTTCCAATAGCTTGGGAGTGAGGGAAGATCTTACTGAAAACTGTGCTCAGACACCACATTATTACATTAGTACTTAATTGTTTAAAGATATCAAGTTTTTCAGAAGCACCTTTATGACGAACTGGGACTGTTCTTACTGTGGTCTTTGAATGCTGACAGGGGAGTGTGGCTAGGATAGTCTGCATTGGGGGATGGGAGACTGACTGACGAATACCTGAGCATGTAACATGAGAACCCAGGAAGGGGTTAAAGGCCACGTGACACCTTTGCCCGGGAAACTGAACAAAGGCTGTGGGAGGGGTCGCTGAAGGGAGAGTTTCAGGAGCTGGCTGGTGATATGGCTGGGAGGCAGACGGGGCTCTGACCTCCCAAGGGGGCTGGGGTGCCCAGGGACCCCAAGATGGACCTAACTGAGGGGGATCCTGTTGTCTGTGCTTGCAAGACCTGTCTTGGACTGTGTTCCTGTTGTCTAAA
Source organism: Trachemys scripta elegans (assembly GCF_013100865.1). Lineage (NCBI taxonomy): Eukaryota > Metazoa > Chordata > Testudines > Emydidae > Trachemys > Trachemys scripta. The sequence goes on along the minus strand of NC_048308.1, from coordinate 16,280,116 downwards.
TAAACCTTCTGCTTTACTGGCTAGCTGAGAGTCATGGTGAATTGCAGGAAGCCAGGGGTGCAGGGCCCTGAGTCCCCCACACTCCGCAACAACCTTTCAAGAGACTCTTACCTACAGTAAGGTCACTATAAATCTGCCTAATGTATTTAAAGTAAGAAAAAAATAAAATCAAACAACTGAAATATCCACATTATTTAGTATATTTTCTATAAAAACTCAAGAGTGAGCAATAAACCTCTAGGTCTATGAAAGGAAGATAGGATGGAGAACAGGGACTGGATTTTTTTTTTAAAGTAACAACCTCCCCCTGATTTCCCTATAATTTGGGTTTTAACATTGTTAAAGTTACAGTAGCTGATGCTTATTGTTGTTTTTCCTTGCCTGTACTAACAGTTTACAATCATTCAACAATGCTTCAGTAACACCATTCCTGACATCTACTGGCAGCAATGGGTGGCTTTTCCAGTGTAGGCCACAGAATCTTTCTAGCTAGTTAGGACCTGCATTTCTAATGTAAAAATTTAAGCAGACTTCCTTTCAGGGCTTCTTTATACAGAATACCATCAGATTAGGCCTGAATAAGCACTGGGAGTGTTTGGGTCATTATAAAATCTAAACTTACTTTCCCCAATATTAATTTCTCCCTACTGTTACTCAGACCTTGTTGTCAACAGTCTGTAATGGGCCACTCTCTTACCATTTCAAAAGTTATTTTTCCTCCCTTGGTATCCTGCTGTTAATTGATTTATCTCATTAGCCTGAACTCACACTTGGTAAAGCAATCCCCATCCTTACATGTATTTATACCTGCTCCTGTATTTTTCACTTCATGCATCCGATGAAGTGGTTCTAGCCCATGAAAGCTTATGTCCAAATAAATTGGTTAGTCTCTAATGTGCCAAAAGGACTCCTCGTTTTTATTTATACAGAATATATCATTTTGAATAGCAGTTGTGTTATACATCAAAGCCAAATCAGTTTCGTTACATTCGTGATACTGGCAGCACCAATGATACTGGACATGTGTTACCTGATGTCATCACTGGTGCTACAAGCAAGAGAAATGAACAAAAACAGGATTTGGTTCGTTCAGAATTTCAGAACTCCCAGCAGCAAGAGTTGCTGCTTTTGGAGCTGCTAACTCTAGTCACCTAATTTGAAATCATCAATAACTTCCTTTGAGCTAAAGTTCTCTTACAAAACAGCAGTGAATACTGAAATGAACAAACAGCAAGTTCGAATTTAATTCACATTCAAGCCTGTTCTGTACAAGCAGACTAAACTGGTCAGCATACGGACATCTGCTGAGAGAATTTAACTGACATAAAACTAAGGAATGCGAGCACAGAAACACTCTTAGCTTCACTATAGAACCAAAAAAGGGCTCATACTGTAGTTATAACAAGAACTGTACAGCTATTAAATATTAATAAATGAAGACAGCAATTAGTAAAGAAGCAATGATAAGGTAGCAGTTCTATATGATAATGTTCATTCTATTGGAATAAACTAAAATATATGTAAACATCTGCTTTGACACTGGAATTATCCAGGTTAAGTAACAAATTCTTTCACTGACAAAATTTGCCAAGAAGCTTATGTTACTCTGTGTTTGTGTATGGGGGAAGGGGCACTGGTAACCAATTTATTTTAAAAAGCAAAACTAAGAAAAATTGTAGTTCACACAAATTTGTTTAGAGCCAAATTTAATTGCAAAACTCATGAACCAGGATAAAAGTTGAATTAGAAAAAAATAGGGAAAATATATTGACATTTTAAGATGTAATGATTCATGAAATAAAAAAAATGGAAAGCTAATCAAACAACCTTGGTGTCATGCTACATTTACATATCTTCATTATAAAACATGGCAAATAGGAAATTAAATGGAAAAAAAAAGGAAGAGACCATTTTCATTTTACACACATTTTTTTGCCATTCTGGCCTAATGATAGAATCATATCTGGCAGAAAGACAACCAAAGAAATTCAGTGGAAAACAAGATTAGATTGATTAGTGTGCTCCTCAGAGCAGAACCTATCTTTATTTCGAATTTCCTTCCAAGTACCTATGAGACAATTCTGTAATGTGCAAGCTTGGGCATGAGCATAATTTAAAATAAGCCTATGATGGAAAAGATGGAACTTAGAAAAAACTGAGGCTCGGAGAAAGGCTAAGCTGACTTTTTTTCTGCCTCCATGAGAATACATTTCAGTACATTCACTTTAAAAAAAAAACAGAATTTATTGGGAATTTTGAGTGACACCACCAACTTGATTTAGAAGCAATTTAGAAACAGTCAAGATTGCAAGTCACACAAAAAAAATATTTTATTAAATCCAGGAGTTTGGATTCCTTTTTACAGCACACTGAAACATTTTGCAATAAGCTATTTTAGACCTGCTGGTTTCCGGTGTGGTGGGGAGAGAGACAGAGAGACAGAAAGAGAAATTATTTCAGCACTCAACTACCCTGACAGTTTTTTTCCCTAATATCTTCCTACAATTTAAGCTCATGGATTCTTGTCCTATTCTCAGAGGTTAAGGAGAATAATTTTTCTCCCTTCTTGTAACACCTGTCATGTACTTGAAAACTGCTATCATGTCCCCCATCAGTCTTCTCTTCTCCGGACTAAACAAACCCAATTTTTTCAGTCTTCCCTCACAGGACATGATGTCTAGACCTTTAACCATTTTTGTTGCTCTTCTCTGGACTTTCTCCAGTTTGTCCACATCTTTCCTGAAATGTGGCGCTCAGAACTGGATACAATACTCCAGTTGAGGCCTAATCAGCGCAGAGTAGAGCAGAAGAATTACTTCTCGTGTCTTGCTTACAACACTCCTGTTAATACATCTCAGAATGATGTTTGTTTTCTTTGCAACAGTGTTATACTGTTGACTCATATTTAGCTTGTGATCGATCCACTCTGATCCCTAGATCCCTTTCTGCAGTACTCCTTCCTAGGCAGTCATTTCCCATTTTTTTACTCCTGAGGGAATTCTGCACCAAAAAAATTAAAAATTCTGCATACATTTTAAAATTTAACAAAATTCTGCATATTTTGTCAAAATAACACAATATGATCACACCATTTTCAATTATTTGCAAATTACAAAAATAACTGAAAATGGTATGATTATATATTTTGTGTTTGTGTGTTATTTTAATAAATAAAATATGCAGAACTTTGCAGAATTTTAATTTTTTGGTAAATAATTCCCTCAAGAGTACCAGGGCTCTGTGTGGTGCAATTTGGGTGCAGGCTGCTCGGTGGGAGGCCCGGGGGAGGGGAAAGAATCTGGATGCACAGGGGCTCGGTGCAGGGTTCTGTGTGCAGGGGGAATGGGACTCTGCAGGGGAGTCCAGGTGAAGGTGGTTAGGGCTCAGTGGGAGAGGGAAACTGGGGGGCGGCTCAGGGTGCAGATGGTTGGGGCTCAGTGGGGTGGGGGTCCAGATGTAGGGAGTGAGGCTTAGCAGGGGTGTTTGGGGGGGCTTGGTTGGGGGGATTCTGGGTGCCCGGGTAGGGGGAGGGGCCACTGTACGGGGAGCTGCTTCCTGTCTGCCCAAATGCCCCCCCTACCCCTCCCGGTGCAGAGCTTTCTGCAGCCAGGGAAAGTTTCAGGGGGTTGATCTGACCCAGTCCCGGCTACTCTGTGCAGGGAAGGGGGAACTCCATCTCTGTTCTCCTTTGTCTCCCTCCCCCCCACGTCCCAGCTGTGCCCAGGGCATCCCCAGACCCAGAGTGATTTACCTCTCTCCCAGCAGACCAAACAGAGCGCCTGAACTGCCGGGACGAGGGAATGAGCATTGGTGCATCTTTTCTTTGCTTCCCCACACAAACCATTTTCTGCAAGGAAGCAAAGGGAATGTGCGGGGCGGGGCATTTTTCTGCTGCACTGCAATGGCTCAGATTTTCTCCAGGAGTTCCATTTTCTATGTGGGCAACTGATTGTTCCTTCCTAAGTGGAGTACTTTGCATTTGTCCTTATTGAATTTCATCCTATTTACTTCAGACCATTTCTCCAGGTCATTTTGAATTTTAATCCTATCCTCCAAAGCACCTGCAACCCCTCCCAGCTTGGTATTATCCGCAAACTTTATAAGTGTACTCTCTATGCTATTATCTAATCATTGATGAAGATATTGAACAGACCTGGACCTAGAACTGATCTCTATGGGACCCCACTTGATATGCCTTTCCAGCTGGATAGTGAAAAACTGATGATTATTATCTAGGAACTAGTTATGCACCCACCTTATAGTAGTTCCATCTAAGTTGTATTTCCCTAGCTTGTTTAGGAGAAGGTTATGTGAAACAGTATCAAAAACCTGACTAAAGTCAATATATACCACATCTACCACTTCCCCCGCATCCACAAGGCTTGTTACCTTGTCAAAGAAAGCTATTAATTTGGTTTGGCATGATTTGTTCTTGAAAAATGTTACTTATCACCTTATTATCTTATAGGTGTTTGCAAACTGATTGCTTGATTATTTGCTCCATTATCTTTCCGGGTACTAAAGTTAAGCTGACTGGTCTGTAATTCCCCAGGTTGTCCTTATTTCCCTTTTTATAGATTGGCATTATACTTGTCCTTTTTCAGTCCTCTGGAATCTCTCCCATCTTCCATGACTTTTCAAAGTCAATTGCTAATGGCTCAGATATCTCCTCAGTCAGCTCCTTGAGTATTCTAGGATGTATTTCACCAGGCCCCGGTGATTTGAAGATACCTAACTTGTTTAAGTAATTTTTAACTTGTTCTTTCCCAATTTTAGCCTCATATCATACCTCATTTTCACGATCATTCACTGTGTTACATGTCCAATTGCAACTAAATCTTTTTGGTGAAAACCGAAAGAAAAGTCATGTAGCACTTCTGCCTCCCCTCCTCCCTCATTGAGTAATGGGCCTACCCCTGTCCTTGGTCTTCCTCTTGCGTCTAATGTATTTTTAGAATGTTTTCTTGTTACTCTTTATCTCTAGAGCTAGTTTAATCTCATTTTGTGCCTTGGCTTTCTAATTTTGCCCCTACATACTTCTGTTATTTGTTGATATTCATCCTTTGTAATTTGACCTAGTTTCCACTTTTTTGTAGGACTCTTTTTGGAGTTTCAGATCATTGAAGATCTCCGGGTTAAGCCAGGGTAGTCTCTTGACATACTACTTATCTTTCCTATGCAGTGGAACAGTTTACTCTCATGCCCTTAATAATAATAGCAGTTAAAAGCCTCAGTTCAGTTCCCAGTGGACAGATATTTATACATCACAAAGGCCACCACAACTTGTAGCCCCAGTAAACTCAATAGGCCAGAGATTGAACTACCCATTCATCCTTAAAGATGGGTCTCTCCAGCTCAGAGTTGGGACAGTGTGTGAAAGGTATTGCCACTGACTGTGCAAGTACTATTTCAGTGGATAAACAGAGGTCCTCAGTCTCCAGTGTCACCTAGCAGCTCTGTGTTCTTGGGGAACCAGGGCACAGTACCCAGCCTGTCTGACTCACAAAAGACCTCCTTCCCGCACACCCCCCAGGCCTCTGCTTGAACCAGAACCGTTCAGAAGACAGACTTACAAAAAGCAATGAAAAGGCAGTAGGAGACACACCTAAACCCCTGGGATAAGGATGACAGGATTAAGGAAACTCCCCTAGCCTCATTTGCATGGAAGATGGACAAGGAGACATCTCCATTAGCATACAGAATGGAGAACAAAGATTCCAAGGCAAGAACTGCACGGAACTCTGGGACCAGAAAAGCAGGGAAGCACTGCATAATGGGGGAATCTCTGCTCCAGATGTTAATGAACCCACGCCTGCACACACCCAGCTCAGTAGTTATCAGACCAATTCTAGTAATAAAACCTTTATTAGTATCAAGACAATGAAGCTCCCTAATTGTACTGTGAGCTCCCTCCAAGGAACACCGCCCATAGCCGGGAGTGATCAGCTCCCATTGGCTACCCTGAACAAAACAACTTTGGTATACTCCCTTGAGCCATCAGTTCACACAAACAAATCTAGTGTTCTCCCTTGAACCATTGTTGTTTCTCTACAAAAACTCCTACCCATGCTCAAGTAAGTGTTCTGATGCCTGGATCCAAACTCTGGATCTTCTCCTGACTGATCGTGCTGGGGGCTCTGCCTGTCTCCAGCACTCTGGACCCTCAGTTACCACCACCACCTGGGACCCCTGATTGAGTCAAGCTTCATGGAGTAGTGAGAACCCAGTTCTCTCTCTCTCTCTAGTTATAGCCTTCTGACCCTACTTGCGTGATCAATTATAGTTTTCTAACCCTGACTTTTATAATCAAATTTAAGTTAGATTTAATATTCTAACTGTTTTGTTTGTTTGGCTCCCCTATGGTTATTACCTGGCAATAAATAATTTTCATGATAAAGCTGGTTGCTTCTCTCTCTCCCTTGTGCGTGTTTCTTTTGTTTTCTCATTCGCTCTGCAGCAGTGCTCTTCATACCTAAGCTAAAAGATCCCTGCAGTGCCCAAAAATCCTGTGGGGTTTGCTCATCAAGTGGGTTACTACCAGAACAATTGTAACGTGAAAGTGGGGATAGAGACATGCTGAACCTGGGACATAAGAGGGTGGCATCTTGGAAATGCTGCTCGATCCAGTCTGCTGAATCCAAGGGCCTAAGAGGGTGACAGCTTGGACATGCTGCTCGATCCAGCCTACTGAGTCCAGGGACATATAAGGCATCAGCTTGGGAGTGCTGAGTAACCTGGTCCTCTCAGACGTGCTCTGTTAATGTGTGTGTGTCTGATTCTGGGACTGGAAGAACCCAGCCCCCGGGGAACATAGGTCCTGCAGGATAGCTCCGTGGGGAGGGAACTTGCAGCAGGGATAAGTAGAGCGCCATATGAGAACACAAGTGACATATGCAGTACATTGACAGAAGTACAGAAACTGCTCTCCCCAGAAGAGTAACTCTATTAAATGAGCATACCCCAAAGTAACAGGCAAAGCTGGTAACACCAGGACTGTCAATCCAACACCTTTCATGAGGACTAAGTTAGTGATTTTGTTTTACATTATAGAAGATGACACACACTACTTCAATTGAAAAAGTGAACTCAATTTGCTTGCTGATACATTTATCATTTGATTTAAGGTAAAAAGAACAACGCACTCATAAGGAGCAAATGAGGAGAGAGCGAAAGTAGCAGCTTAGGTGGAATACACAATTTCAACAATATAACAATATTCTGAAATGCTACAATGCATCTCTGATATACTGTGTCTTGCAGACTTTCAAAGGGGAGGAGAAAGATGGTTTAGAAAAGAAAAAGGCAATAGACTCTTTATGCATTATTCTCCTAACAACAATGAAAGACGTAAAGTAGTTTTTAACAGCTTAATTTTCAAATAAATTCAATTCAGACTGGATGGTACTCAGGTCAGTATTTTATATATTTACTGCACATGTGCTACTCAAATGCTTTTGTTAAAGAGCTTCTGCAAATGGTCAGATAAGAGTAATACTTACTGGTAATGAACCCACGATGGACCAAGCGTTTTCTTAAACTGAGTAAGTCCCACAATATCAATGTAAATGAGTTCTACCACTTTATCTCCCTGGGTGGGGCAGCCAGATCTGTTACCTACAACCTTCTTCATAATCCTATTGAAAAAGAAAAAAAGGGGGGGTGGGGAGGAAGGAATATTTCAGCACCTTTCTGCATTCATGCAATATGCAATTTGTATTGATAATCCAATTACATTAAAAAAAATCACATTGGTCAATTATTCTAATTTTGCAAAGACAATAACTGCATATGTGCCATTTTAACCTCTTACTGTTGAAAGCCAGTAAAACATTCTAAAAAGTTTACTGCAAAATGGATAAAGTACAGTAAAACAGAGACTTCTTATAGTAGACTCTTGTCACTGAGTATTTTCTCTAGTCTAAACAGAGGTACAAATATAACCTGAGCAGCAATTTTCACAAAGCAAATGCGATATACTGAAGCAATTTGGATATCACTTATAGTATTTTATTAACTATTTTATTATATCAGAATTCACTATAATATGGTTTCATTGTATATATTGTAAAAATGAAAGCTACAGAAAAAAGGACAAATGCCCAATCTTAAACCAGTGCATTATAAAAAGCATTAAAGCAGGACGAAGTGTCACTGAGACTAAAAACCAAAATGACTTTATCCTACAAAAGAAACTAATGTAAATTTGACTGAAATATAAGCATTTTCAGAGCACTTAACTGCATTAAAATTAATTTATTTAAGACTCTAAATAGCTGGATGCGGAGTGGGGAATATTACAAATTTAAGCTAAAGGACATGGAATTAGAATAGTCAGTAATGTATCTTGTTGCAGATGTTTAAAGCACCTGCAATGGTAAAAAATTAAGCTGCTTAGTTTGAATTTTCCAGCATTAATTTATGAAATCTCAGGAGGCTGCAGCTACAATGAAAACATATTATCCTTTTCACAGTGCATATATTTAGCTCATGAAAATAATCTTCTTATCTCCTGTTTAGTGAATTATCACTTTCATTTTCCTCTTCAAGAAATTATAGACAGTACTAATAGAGGCTTCAGGAGTTTACAATTTCTTTTTTGTATTCTAGTTTCAAAATTGAAAATAATCTTCTTACTCCTTGAGCTCTGCCAGTGAAGATGAAATCCTAATGTCATGGCCCAGTAAGTAGAGAGATGTAATTAAATCACTCCATTGGACTAATTCACCAAGTGGGCCACCACTAAATGCATTCTCTGCAATCTTGAATCCAGATTCTTTTGTTAAAAGTCCCAAATGAACAAGGATCTGAAAAAGAAAGCCACATGTAAGCAGTAACAACATTAATTCTGCAACTAATTAACCAATGTACTTTATGTTGGTTCCTTCTTGCTCTCTCCACATTCCAACTCAAACATTTGTTTTTTTAGCCAATTTAATCAAAGAACTGTTACATTTCTCAATAGCCCTGCCACTCTACTAATTGTAATAGTACTACTTCATTGCTTTAGACCATTTTTACAAACCACTGGAGTGCCTTTTTAAATCTTTTACATCCTCAGATATGATCTAAACAATACGATTACACAACAAGAAAATGCATTTAAAATGAGGGGAAACAGACTGAGATGGAAAAAAATATGATTCTGTATATAAAAAGGTGTTTGCCTTTTTGTTCCAATAAAGTTTGAGATCAAAAAGATTATAACAAGGAAAACAGAAAATAAAATGTTACAATTAACTCACATTTTATACAATATGTGAAGCTAGCAGTTTCATCATTCAAACATTGGAATGTTAAGTAATTCCCATTAAAAATTAAAGCAGTCTGAAGACTAATAAGACAAGATTAATTACAGGACATGACAGTATTTCTTCTGCTCTTGGAGGACCATATTTTCTCATTAGGTACTTGCACTAGTTCGACACTCCAGCTGAGAAAGAAAAGACATGTTTCTCTCTGGGGCTACTTCACACGGCTGCACACACAAACCACTCTGGACTGCACAAGAGTGACAAGGGTGCTCCCCCCCACCCCAATGGAGGGAATTTTTCTCTGCAGCTCTTCGGATCCTTTATGACCTTTGTAAATAAGCACTACAACCTGTATCATAACTGAGCATCAAACGCTGTGAAGAACTATCATCCTACTTTGATGACAAGATCATCTTGGCACATTCTCTAACAGCATGGATCTGCACCATCTATCCCTACCAACCAATAGCCCAACTGCATTCCCACAGTTTAAATAGTTCACTCAAGAAGTTCTGGATGTCCTAAGGGAATCTCGACCCATGATTTGTAAATCTAAGCCGCATCATTCCTGGCTCGTAAAAGATAGTTCTGAACAACTGGTACCGTTCCTCACCAAAATAGTCAACACCTCAGAGAAGGAATCTTCCGTTCTTCCTTCAAACACAAAACTGTCAGACCAAAACTGAGCAAACACACTCAGGAGACATAGCCAACTATCACCCTATGTCAAACCTCTCATCTCCCTTCATAGAGAAGTTAGCTAAAGGCCAACTACAAGATCAACTAATTGAAACTAATATTCTGGACCTGGAACAACCCTGGCTTCAGGCCAGGATATGGAATTAAAATCATTTCAGTGGCACTCATGGTCGGACTCCTGTTAGTTGACTGAGGGCAAACATCCATTCTAATCTTCTTGGTCATCTCCGCAACATTTGACACAGTCGATCAGGAAATACTGTTGTCTTGTCTGTGAGAGGTGGCAGGAATCCAGGGCAATACGCTGATATGGTCTGAGTCCCTCCTGGAGGATGCATCCAACAAATAGGAATGGAAAACTGCACGTCATCCCACAAGGATGAGTTCCCTCTCTGGCCCTTTTCAACTATATACAACCACTAGGTGCACTGGTCAGACAACACTGACTCAAGTACCAGCAATATGAAGATGACACACAGCCCACACACGACCACAGCACTATCACCAAGTTTGGCTCAGTGATTGGATGAGATCAGCTCAGAGATGAAGAGAAGCTGGCTGAAGCTGAACCGGAGCAGAAGTGATACTAGTTGACAGAGGAAAGCATTTTGAAGAATTGCAGACAAGTTAAAGTCTCCTTTGGTCTGCAATCGATCAATTCAGTCTTTAGTTTAGGAGTTCTCTTGGATATCTCACTGATAAGTTCTCACATAGCAGCAATGCTTTCTATCATCTCTGATTAGCTAAAAGTCTCAATTCCATCCTGGCAGATGATGACCTGGCCTCAGTTATTTATGTCTATCATCTCTCAGTTGGACTGCACAAATGTAATACACCTGGGCATGAAGCCTTCATTGCTTAAATGGCAACTAGTATAAATTGCTGTAGAACATCTCCTCAGCAACACATCAGACCTGTCCACAGTTCTCAACACTGATTTCACAGAGAATTTCAAATCACATTCAAGATCTCAGTCCTTATCTTCATGGCAATCCATAGCCTGGGCCCAGCATATCTAAAAGTCCATCCATCTAAAGCTCTGGGATGAAGACAGTGGTCGACAACTCCACTCCTCTGGTGCAATCTATAATAAGGGAAAATCTTGTCTCTGTGGCCCAGTTTGAAACTGTGGCACAAACTCCCCCAAGAACTAAAGACCATCACAACCCCCCCCCCACACACACCCCTTTTTGCTCCAAGTGTAAGGCATATTCCTTTGATCCTGCCTTCTCTAACACAAACACATAGCAATCCTGTATATTTTAAAAAATCCCATCCCCTCCCTAACCCCTCTCCCCCAAAACCCCTACACATAAAATAATCTACTAGCCCCACTAAGATCTTCTTGGAAACGGGAGTAAGAACAAATAAGAGATTAAGTAATTTTTACCTCTTCCCCCTCAAGCCCTGCTTAGATGACAAGCACACTTTCCAAAAGCTGTTATGATTTCAACTGCCAGAAGCAGTTAATAAAAAACTCACTTTTTTTCGTTTTCTTTTCTCCAGGTTTTGCTTTTCTGCAAGTGACTTAATTGCTTCAATCCAAGCATCAGCCATTCGTCTGATGCGCAACATCATCCATCGGAATTCTTCATGCCTTGACATCATTTTGTAGAGGAGATCAAAGTTGGTATGGATTTCAGCCTTCAATTAAACATTAAGTAATAAAATCAGAACTTCATACAGTGTAATGTTCTTCAGTGACAATCTGTCATACTTAAACACTCTGTGCTTCACATCCCCCATTTGTAAAATGAAGAAAAATATACCACCTATATCACAGGTGGTTAAGGCTTTAATTAACACTTATAAAGTCTATAGAGACCTTTGGCTGGAAATCACTATCACTACAGAAGAGTCAGTTATTTTTATTACTAACTTGTAGCCTGGAAGATACCAAAGTCATAAGTTTATGCAGAGCTCAGAAAGGATTTTTATTTGTTCAGTATCATAGTTCTGCTTTTGATTATGTGGCTACAAAGTGAGCCTAAGTGGCTCTACCTCAGATAATCTATAATTAAAATGCACTAGAAACAAAAGAGAAGTAGCCCCAAGGCACTATAATTATTTGTCATGAATGAGCAAAGAAAGAAAAAGTTAGTCACGACAACATTAAGAAAGCAGCCTTAACTGGAAACAGTCCTCCTGCTAGAACAGATTAATCTATCCACAGTCAGGTTAACAATGTTCATATATAGGCCATCAATTACCCTAAGATATACAAGTGCTTTACAATCAGATGATAATGTTTATAGCTCTGGAGCATATGAAGAAAAACCAAATTTTATGAAAAATCAAAATGCTGACACAAAACTAAAATACAATCAAGTGTATGAGCCGTTTGCTGAGACTCTGGCCCTTGAGACATTATTGCTATGATTAGAGAAAGCTTGCAGTGCACAAATCCATCCTTTTTTTTTTTTAAAATGGACAGTTTACACCAATGCTGAATGGCCATGGAAGATAGTCAGCACCTTTTTAACTTTATCCAGCAATATGAAGCTCTCAATTTTGCAAAGATTTGCTTAAACTTTATGTACTGCAAAAGACCCATTGACTTCAACGGGACTACTCAGTGCACAAGTCTTTGTATGACTTGGGCCCACGATTGTAACTTGCAATAATGGAGGAAAACTGGGTGAAATGCTGTTCACATGACTGAGTGTATAGCCTCATTGATAACTGTCTCTAAAGGAGTAGTTTGCATGGAAAAGAGGAATATGATTGGAGGACTCTAGTGTTAATATTCTTATTGGCATTTATATGGGTATAAGCTTCCGATTTTTGTCCGTGGACTGATTAACAAACTGTTTCCTTGCCTATACAGTAAGTGATAAGCTGAAGAATGAAAATGAATCTGTTGGACAATTTCACTGAACATTTAAATAGGTTTTAAGGCACAGCCAAAATCACCACTGCTCTCACCATTGCTTTTTGATCAGTTTCTTCATCAGGATTTTTTGCTCTCCAAGGTAAATGAGGACACCAGTTTTCAACCTGCAAAAATAATGGACGGAAAAGTTCTTTTGTTCTGCTTTCAACATGTGCAACTTTATCAAATTCTCTAGTATTTCATTGATGTTATACTTCTCTACAGCTTGATTGATGAATAACAAGTCAGCCTAAAACAAAGCCATTTGCTGTTATGCTGTGTCTTCCAGGAAAAGACATAAAAGATGCTTTGCAGTATAAATGGATACCAGGGAAAAACTTAAGATATACAAAAAGCTCTACGCATACCTTAAATATAGTTTATAGAAGGTAATTTTCAATAGCTGGTTGCTTTTTATGAGGGAAAAAAGGAATAATAAAAAAATAGTTTGGAATATGTTACCCAGTTCTAAGGACATGGCTACAAAACCTATAGGGATGGATTAAAAAATAGGGTCAAGTATTCTACCCTGTACGTTTGAGTTCTCCTTTACCAATCTAGACAAGAAACATTATACTGCCAGTGAGGAGGCTTGTTGGGAAGTAACGGAGGAGGATGGTGCAGATGACACAGGAAAAGGCATGCGTTTAACAACAAAATGGCACCACATATCAATGTTAAGACAAAGGAAAGGTAACCACAAGGACTGAGTGACGATAATGACGCGGGAACCATGGCAGTAGCTGCTACCATTGTACTCTGGTACAATGTACTCTGGAGTCACTGCTGCTTGTATAATGGCTGGTTAGTACAGCACCTTCCTGCTCTTCAATTTAAGATCTGCAGAGAGGCAGGGTTCTTAAGCTGCACTGAGGCCTAAACGATTGGTTTACAGACGATGTTGTGGAGAAGGAAGAGTGTGTGTGCTGTCTGCACAACTCTCAACACTACTGGTGGAGAGAAGGCACTAAAGGCCCAAGATACTTGCACACGTATTGGGGAGAGGCAGAAGAGCAAGAGTGTGCTGGCCAGCTAGGATACCATCACTAACAGGGCTTGCGTAGGAGTTCCATGGGAGCAGAAGTCAGTGTTGCTGTCGTTATGCTCCTGTGTTTACAAAAACAGTCAAAATAAATGCAATATTTAGCTTAGAGATAAACAAGGCAGGTAAGGTAAAAGATATTACCTCACCCACCTTGTCTCGCTCCTATCCTGGGACTAACATATTTGCAATGTTGTTATAGCCATGTTTAGCTTACTCAGACCTACTCTATGTTCTGAAAGCAGTCAACCCAAAATCAGTAAAGTAGAGTAGCCTAAGCTAAATAGCATGCAAAAAGATTACGTAGAAAAGTGAATCATACAAAAATGATTTAGTAGAAACCATAACCTCATTAGAAGCAAAAAAAAATCCAACCCAGCTGGGTTCCCCATCTATATATGAGCATTCAAACAAATGTTAGGACCTCTTCCACTCAACATATTTAGTAGAGTGTCTGAAAGTGGTGATGGGGTCAATCCCCACTTGGGAAATGCCTGGCTCTTCATTACACTCAAACTCAGGAAAGATGCTGGACATTGTAGTAATAGTTCGTAATTTTAATCAACACAGGCTGCACAAGCACTAGTGAAAAATACTAGAAACCTCCATTCTTGCAACCTAAGATGCACAAATCAGCTTGGCTTTGCTAAACAACTGTATTTTTTAACCAGGTAGGCAGGATGTTTTGGAGCACACAGCAAGATATTTCTACTATCAAAACTGATCTGTATTAAAGGAGAGGTGACCAGGACTATTGCACATCCTCTCTTCTGGCTTCACACACACTTTCATCACACCCAGCAGATCTTGCCACTTACCCATGGCTCTTACCACAACCGTCTCCTTCTGCATCATAACATGTATCGTTCCCCCATCCTTCCGCCCACTGCTCCATCTCCAATGTCTAGTCATTCTCATGCCTCTACTGTTCCCACCAGCTCTACCTGCTCTTCTTTCCTTCTCCACTACAACCCCGCCTCTCTCACCACCACAAATCTAGGTCCTGTGTCCACATCTTCCTCCTCAATTCTGGTAACCTTTGCCTCCATCCTGGTTCTGCTCCTCTCCTCATTTGCACACCAGTCCCCCAACATCTCATGCAATATCTTAGGGGACCATACTGCAGTATGTTTATAAATTGTATATGTATCACTGTGGGCCAGGGATTGTATGCAACTTGGAGGGGTAGAGGGGCGAAGAAGGGTTACCACAGCTCCTCTAGGAACTAAAAACTATGGGTGGTAATTAAAGTGAATCATTCAGGTTGTAAACCTATCCAGAGAGGTACCACCCCCCCGAGAGGTTTACATTTAATGGTTCACACTGGGTTTTCCAGAGACCACCAGACAAAGAAAAATCTTTTGGCATAGAAAGACAGAGTGACACCGGGCTTTTTTTCTTTGACTCAGCAAACAGACAGTCCAACCCTTGCATTAGGGTTGGAAAGACTTTGGCTTACTAGGGCCCCATAAGACTAATGGGTGAAATCTGCTGAGCTTTTAGTAGGTGTATAGGACCTTTATTGGTTTTAGGTTCTCTCTTTAATGCTTTACCTTTAAGAATAAATATATTTTGCTGCTGTAGCTCCTGGAGAGAGATTAATCACAGATGCTGGACCCAAGTCATGCCATCTGGGGAATAAAGATGGGGGAATAACAGTTTGCACAGAGACTGCAAACCTATACCCCCAATCTGGAGGGAGATAGAGGAAGGCCCCTACCCAAGAAAGGTGGCCCCCGAGAGCCTGAAACCTTAAGTGGGTGCCCTCGAGACAGACCGGAGAGGGTCAAAGGTGCACTAATCCCTGAAACTGGGACAATCGCAACCTCTTCGTACCTCACCCTCTCTAGCTCCTGGCTCTCACAGACCGGTATCCTTCACCTGAGCTGCTTGTGCAGCTGCCCTCTCTATGGAGGCATCTCTTCTCACACTCTCTGCTCTGGATCAGGTCTGCTCCTGCTGCTTCCAATGCCTTCCCCTTTCCACTCTTCTTCTTTTGAACAGCTTTGTATCGGACTTTCTCTCCTCCCCATGTTGCTGTCCCCATCCACCTAACTCCTCCCCATCAGCCTTCCTCTCTGATTTCAACTCATGGCTCTCTCCTCACAGTGTCCCACGCTTGTCTTCAGTGACCCCAACTTTCATGTTGATAACCCTGCTGACCCCTGAGCTGCAAGTATCCTTGCCAGCATCTCTTCATTTGCTGTGCAGCCCTGATTCAACTCTCCTGCTAGTCAAAGAGATCATTCACTTGGCTTGGTTCTCACCAATCACCGTGCTCTCTTTTTCTCTGATTTCTCTGTTGCTGAGTTCTCTCTCTCTGACCATCACCTGTTCCCTTTATCATCCATCAACCCCTCCCGCAACACACAGTCACATGACCTTTCCATTACTTCCAATCCCTCAGCATCGATCACTACTTTTCTGCTCTCAGCCTTCTTTCCTCACTGTCTCTTACCTTTCTTCCAATGATATGGTTGTTGATGCTTTCCCTGCTTCACTCTCCTCCACCCTTAACTCTTTTGCCTCTCCACCATTGCAAAGTATGCCCTGTCAAGTGCCGACCCCCATTCCTGCCCCAGCGCCCCCACCACAACCACTTCCTCCAGTCCTGCTGTCACAATGCAGAACATTTCGGGTGGAAATCCTGTGAACAGACTGACTTCCTCAACTATAAATGTGTTCCTTCCTCCTTTGGTTCTGCCACCCTCCTGGCTAAAAATATCACTTCTTTAGCTTAACTGAATCCCTCACCCATGGTAACAGTCACCTTTAACTCATTCCTCAAACTTTTCCTTGCTCCTGCCTCCACTTCCCTCTCCGCACAGGATCTTGCTGATTTCTTCCAAGAGAAATTTGACAAAACAGGACGTGGCTCACCTTCCTTCCCCCCACACCTTCCTGCAACACCATCTTCACCCTTCCATCACAGATACAGAAGTTTATCTGCTATCCTCCTCAAATCCCTCCACTTGCCCCACTGACCCCATCCCATCTCCCATGAACCCATCCTCATCCCCTCCCTTACTTTTCTCCTTAACCTCTCCCACTCCTCTGGTTCTTTCTGTTCACAATACAATCATGCTTTAGTCTCTCTCATCTTAAAATCATCCCACCCTAGACAGCACTTATTCTCCAGCCACCACCACCCCATCTCCCTTCTCCTCTTCATTTATAGACTGCACTGCCTACAATTGCTGTGTGGAATTCTCCTCCTCCTGAACCATTCTAGACCCTCTTTAACCTGGCTTCCACCCCTTGCACTCACTGAGATTGCCCTGCCCTTAGGCACCGACTTCCCCTCTGCCCTATGGTTGCTTGACCCCCACACTCTTGGCCGCCCCTGCACCACCATCCTTACCCTGCCCCAATTCCACCCTCTTCCCCCAAGTTCCCACCCCGCCTCTTTACCACCTCCTCCCCTGAGCGTGCCACATCCCCACTCCTTGCCCTCCCTCCCAGAAAGTCCTAAGCACTGCCAAACAGCTGTTTGGTGATGGGAGGGAAGCGCAGGGAGAAGTGGGGATGCCGCAATCGGAGGAAGGGGTGGGGGGAGCTTGGCTGCCAGTGGGTGCGGAGCGCCCGCAAATTTTTCCCTGTGGGTGCTCCAGCCCCGCAGCACCCACAGAGTCGACACCTATGGCCTTGCCATAGTCTCGAAAGATCTCTTCCTAGCCAAAGGTCAGATCCAGTACTCCATCCTCAGTCATCTTCCTCTTGAAATCTTATCCTTCCCTTTGGCTTCTGTGACTCTCATTTCTTGGTTTTCCTCCTACCTCTCCAATTACTCCTTCATCATGTCCTTTGCAGGATACTTCTCATCTCTCTCTGAGGATTCCACAGAGCTTTATCCTTGGGACCTTATGAATCTTATGAATAAAGATCAAAGGACTGTTTTGATATTATTGGGATTGCAAAAAGTTACAAGAGATCTTTCCACTGAAGAGGCAAGAGGACAGCGTGACTTGTATCATGAATGGATGGATGACCACGGCCAAGCCTGGCTGTAATATGCTGGGGAGTATTTTGCGTGAGCTTTGCTTTATATGACTTAACACCTAGTTAGGCCCTAGAAAGCATGTTGTGAATTTATGTTGTATTTAACCCTTTGTTTTCATCTTCTCAAATCTCTGTTTTGTTAAATACACTTCTCGTTTTTCCTATAAACGTATCTAAGTGCCGTATTGAGCAGAGGACATCCTACGGTGTAACTGGTCAGTTGATATGTACTGTTCTTTTAGGAGTAGCAGATCTGCGAATTCAGTGAGTGTCCATGGATCAGAGGCTGGACACTCCGGGGAATGCTCGGATTGCTCAGGGCTTGGAGCGTACCGATCGTTAACCTGCAAAGAGAGTGCGTGGGGCCTGCAGAGGCCTTGAAGGCAGTGCTGACCCACAGTGGGCACAAACAAGGCTTCCTCACATTAAGGGCAGGTGGTAGCAAGGTGCCTCACAATCCTGGGGACCCCTGGGAAGAGTCACAGTGGTGTAGTCAGTAGGCTATTTCTGGTTAACAAGGGTCATGCTCCTGGCACTTATATACCAGAAAGTCATGAGAAGGTTGGAAACAAAGAAAAAGGTTACTGTTTGTTATTTACTGTTTATTTCAGGTAAGGGAAATAGAACAGAGGAAGAACATGATGAATAAATCCAGAGACATACATCAAGTATAACAAAAGACATTTGGAAAAACTTGTACTGAATGTGGCTTAAATGCTACAGGAAAAAATGAGGAAGGGATGAGATTGCTACTCTCAGAACATAAGGAGCAATGAGATCTGAATGATCCGCCCACAGAGACTGAGAACAAATGAGGTATAGGCTTAGAGAGAGAGTTTGGTACTGATCAGGGCCGGCTCTGGCTTTTTTCTGGCCTCCGCCTCCCCCCTCCCCCCCCCAGCACGGAGCCCTGGGGGGAGGGCGGCGAGCCCCGGCCGCTGCTCCGCTCTCCCTGGCGGCGAGCCCCAGCCGGGGCTCCGCTCTCCCCGGCGGCCAGTGCGCCGGGGGGAGGGCGGCGAGCCCCGGCCGGGGCTCCACTGTCCCCAGCAGCCAGAGCTCCGGGGGGAGGGTGGTAAGCCCGCCCGGGGCTCCACTCTCCCCTGCGGCCGGAGCCAGAGCACTGCGCCACCCCCCTGCAGGTGCCGCCCCAAGCACAAGCTTGGTGGGCTGGTGCCTGGAGCCGGCCCTGGTACTGATACAAGTGAAGTAGCCATAAAGCTTTAACTGGTCAAGTCACACCAGATGTAGAACGCTTAAAGTTTAGAAACCTCAATAAAGATGGTATATCACAAGGATTATGTTCATAAAATGGTGGATTATTTGAGGAAATGGATAAAAAGTAAAGGGACAGAATCCTAACAAGTTGGTAGATCTAACTGCTCAGGAGCAGTTCTATGATATCTGCTCAGCTGTGTGGGAGAAATCCCCAGCTTCTGTTGCAGAGGCAGTGGACTCATACTTACTAGCAGGAACCTACACAGAGTGCAGTACCCAAAGGGAAGACCAAAAGCCTGTACTAAAAGGGGCACACCAGTTTGTTCCTGGGGAAAAAAGGAGGGAGGAGAATGGCTAAGTCCACATCACCCTAGTACTTGTCACCTCCTGATAACCCAAATTATTGGACCTGAGGCCAAGAGGAAGGCCTAAGAAAACATTACTCATGTGGGTCCCTTGAACACATGAAAAAGCAATGGGGATCCAAATACAGGCTGTACAGGGATCCAAATACAGGGATCCAATCTGTCCAGGTTAATGCAGCTACCCTTGAGACAGAGACTTGATTGAGGACCTAGAGAGGTCTGAGCTGAAGATGATGCCTGCCTAAGTGACAGGCCAGAGGAGAGTGTTCACAGTAATCAAGAAAGAAGGCGGCAGGGAGAATTTGGGGGTGAAATATTAAGAGCTCAGTTTTAGCCATACTGAGCGTGAGCTGACTGCTAAACATTCCTCTGCCACCACTGAAGTCTCTGACTCGAGGGTAACTGCATTAACCTGGAGACACTGGGGCCTGTATTTGGATCCCCAAATAACAATGAAGGAGAGAGGAAGCCTGTACATTGATTCTAGGAAGAGAGGGATGAAAGCTGATACAGTCAAAATAGCCAGTCAGGAAGACTATTTAGCGGTAGCATGTTGACAGACTTGCGGAGTGCAAGGCACGGGTGTGAGAGACAAGAAGGAAGGTGTTTGTAATAGCAAAGGTGAGAGATGACAAAACAAGGATCAAGGTTTTGGAAGCTGGAACAGAGAGAAAGGGATGAATTTTGGAGATAATTAGAGAACAAGCGGGATTTAGCAATGGCCAGAATATGCAGGAAAGGGGGAGAGCAGGATCAAAAGTGACACCAAGACTGTAGGCCTTGTTTTGCAGATGGACATTAACAAATCCCACCACTGACCCAAGCCAAAACTCATCCATCATAAAATCATTTTTAGAACTTAGTGAATACTGGCAACAGAGCGAAGGAAGCAGCATTGAGCATACACTAGGTATTCAGCAGCAGAGACCTGAAATTTTCTGTAAATGTTCTGGAAACACCCAGTAAGCAAGTAAACATTGCCCTCTGCAATTCAGGAAGTGGCACCAGATAATTTTCTCATATTAGAGAACCCTGTCCCTCAGTTCAAAGGGCTATACCATCTTGGTGGCGGGGGAGAGAAAGTTTTAAGTTGACATGCTGAGCTCTGGGAAAGGAAAGGAGTCCACAAGAATGTACGGCTTTCTATTGCAGAAATCAAAAATACACGAGCTGCTGTCCCTATATATGGGCGTTAACACATATGGACCTTGACTTTTACTAGCCCTGCCTACAGTAAATATGTAGAATCAATATTTTTTCGTCATTTGGGATATCAGTGATTAAGAATGTTTGGGTAGTACAGAGAGATCTGAGCTCTGAAACATTAGTATGCTAGAGGCTTATTCTTCCCTAAAAGAAAATACAAGTTACTAGGAGAACTAGATTAATATGATGCAAATACACCTCTACCCTGATATAACGCTGTCCTCGGGAGACAAAAAAAATCTTACCACGTTATAGGTGAAACCGTGTTATATTGAACTTGCTTTGATCAGTCGGAGCACACAGCCCCACCCCCCCGGAGCACTGCTTTACCGCGTTATATCTGAATTCGTGTTATATCGGGTCGCGTTATGCCAGGGTAGAGGTGTAGAAAAAAGTTTGAATATTATGTCATAGGCTCTTTCCATACACGCAAACTCCTCTCTGTTGTGTCATATGAACCCAATGGTACTATATGATATACAGACTGCTCTTGCTACATCTTCTCCTGGTGATGGATTAAAAAAAACTCTGCTGTGCACATTGGTGGCCTGTGTTAATGCATGCACTTACTGTTATTCGCCTACTCTTCCCTCCCCTGCTTCTTTCTGCTTTTTGTTATAGCTGAGTCAGGGTCTATCCTACTATGGGTCTGTACAGTGCCTGGTATAATGGGCTTCTGTCCTAGTAAAGGACCCTAGCATATACTAGAGAGAAGGTGGGCAAGGTAGTACCTTTTATTGGGCCAACTTTTATTGGTGAGAGAGAAGTTTTCAGGCTTACACAGAGCTCCTCTTCAAGTTTGGGAAATGTACTCACTCTGAGTTTCTTGTCTCTCTAACCTACAGAAATTGGTCCAATGGAAGATATTGCCTGGCCCACCTTATCTCTCTAATATTGTGGGACCAACATGGCTATAACCTAGCATCTACTATAATAGATATAAATAATAATCAGGTGTCCATGCTGATGATATATTCAATACTCGGTATTATGAGGTGTTATTTACTTTGTCAACCATCTCCCACAATTAGTTTGACTTCTATGCAGTTTGCTGACAGCCTTATTATTTTCTGCAAGGTTTAATACAGACTTTATTTTGGACTGGTTTTGCAGCTTGTATATATACACAAATAGCTTCCCTCAGAAATGCATTCCGGGTTCAAGGTTTCTGTAACTACTGGATGAGCAGTGAGGAATGTAGCTATTTTTTTTTTTTTTTAGAACCATGCCCACTGCTGTGGCATCTGAGAGGCTTATACATTTACAGAAGGGAACACAAAAAGTTATATGCAGCCAGTTCTCCTTCCCAAATTCAGTAAGAAGGTGATTATCTTTTTCTTTTTAAATGGGATGATGTTGGGGTTACTGCAGAGGGTAGATGAAGAACTGGGTTTTATATTTTGTTCTCTAAAGACAGAATTGTCTCCATTCTGGTCTTTTCTAACAATGAGTTGTGGGCCATTTGAAGAGAAAGCTTTGACTCTTGGACGCACAAATTTCACTCAAGATTGGCAGTGCCATTATTTCAGTGGATCTCAGATGTTGTAGGAAGTCCTTATGTGCAGTGAACAGCTCCCCTCTGGTTACTTATGCCAGTCCCGTGGAAAGATTTTAAAAAGGTGATGCATATTTGGTGGAAGGAGGAGTATATTAAGCATTACTAGGCATTGTTGAAGCCAGGCAGAGGAGAACATTGAGAACTTGGTGTTACAAGGCTGCTCATATCAGAGATGTGGTTTAGCTAAGTATGCCCTGACCAATCTCCATTTCAGAAGTTGGAAATAGTCGTGTTCAACATTTGGCCAATTATGACTATCCACTGTAGGGGGTATTCAGCCCCCCTTAGCAATCGCAGATGGCAAGCTAGAAGACTATTTGACTGGCTAATAAAGTAGAATTAAATGTACAACTCATACAGCCAGATTTGGAGCACCCTGTGGAAACAGCCATTTTCTGGACGTGGCTGTTACAGACCTTAATTGCTCTGGATCACTTTTAAAAAGGAGACAGCAGCAGCTGAAAGCATATTGTCCACGACTGAGCTACTGTATGATTTTGTTGCACACATTTATGATAACTGCAGCCTTTCCCATTTTCTTGATCAGCATTTGTATTTTGATCCCTAACTGACTGGAGAAGAAATGCTAAAAATGGAGAACTAGTGGTGTACGTCTAATATGTGAATTAAAAAACAAATCCTCTATTGTACTTTTAAGTCACCCATTACGGTAGTATTTGAGAGCCTCACAATCATTAATGTACTTATTCTCAACATCCGTGAGGCAGGGAAGTGCTATTATCTCCATTGAATAGAGAACTGAACTGAGGCACAGAAAGACTAAGTGACTTGCTCTAAAAATCACCTGCCACAAATTAGCCTTAGGAAAAGTTTAATTCCTTCAGGAATTGCAACACAAATGTTCCTCTCCGATGGCCCCTCAACACGTAGCCACATTACCTACCATGAGAGCGTCTTTGTAAATATCTGCCCTTCAAAAAAGTTCAAAAAGTACTTCTTGGGATACTTTGCACACCACTGGAGTAGCTAGGACAGTAAAAGTGGGTAGGCCACGGCTTTCGGGTGGGCAGGCAATGAGGGGGGGGGGGGGGGGGTGGCAGGAAGGATCGGGAGAGGTGGCAGGAGGGATGGGGGGCCTGCCTTCTCCCTACCCCCTCCAACCAGCCCTTACCGCTCAGCAGGCACCTGAAGAGAAGGCTGCCCAGGGCACACAGACTGCGGGGTGCACATGTAGGGCGGAGGGGGACCCTGCCGGGGCTCGAGCTCCGCCCATCCCTCCTGCCCCCGGCGCTAGGGTCGGAGACTGGGGCAGCAGCATGTGGCGCCGGCAGGAGAGGGATGCGCCATGTGGCTGAGCTGATGGACACCGAGCTGGGGGCGGGAGTCCCAGCCTGTGAATTCGGGAGGCTCTGGCCCTGATTTGGGTGGGCCAGGCCACCCATGGCTATGCCCCTGTTGCACACATTAATGATCCACTTTAGATACCCATTACGGTAGTATCTGGGCATCTAACATTTGTTAACATTTATCCTCAATACCCCTGTGAGGTAGACAAGCAATATTCCCATTTTACAGATGGGAAACTGAGGCAGAGAGAGACTAAGAAAATTTTGGTGGTGCAATGAATTGAACCCAAACCAAGGCTAATATGCTCAAATTACTGAATCATCCTTCCTCTCCATTAGATATTGAATATGGTTATCACCTTCTAGTGGTCAGTGGCCCACTAAAGAAGTGTCAGATATGCTTTAGGCACAAAGTGTTACAGAAATCCAGTGAAGTTATAGCCTATTCTTTCCTTCCTACAAGGCTCAGACTGAAATGTTATTTAACCAAGTTTGTCTAAGTAAAGGCGTACCATTCATGATGCTGTTTTGACATTACCTAAAGCTTGGAAGAAATACAAATCATCTCACTCACCTCAAAGCTATCGGCTGGCTTCCAAATGAAGCAAAAAGGCTGCTTCAGAGATGGCATTAGTGCCCCCAAAGGAAAGCCAGTGAACAGGTAAAGACTAAAGAGGGTTGCGTGAAATAAAAACTCAGTGGGCAATGGGCAAAAAATTAATTTTTCATAGGGTTTTTTATTTATTCTTACAATTTTATGATGAGATCTGTGATTTTCTAATGGAAATACAGTTTTTTCACTGAATAAATCATGAATTTCCAAAGACATCATTTTGCCCAGAAGCAAAGTCATCCCTGAAAGTCAGAGCTGAATCAGTGACCGTACGCGGTAAAATGTTGCTGTTTTGACCAATCAGTTATTTCAAAAATGTAAATGAAAAATTATGTTTCGAAAAACAAGCCAATTTTTTTTGTTAAAAAGGTGAGTTTTTATCCCAAAGAAATAGACATATTTAGTCCCTAATGTCTAGAATGTTTAATTATTTTTAAAGTTAGAGGAGCAACTATTTTCAGTATCCTAGAAAAACAACTCCAAGTTATCATTAGGATATTGAAAACTGCTGCTCCTCTAATACAAAGAGGGTTTATTTTATATTTTAGATCAAAGGGTCACACAGTTTCATTACAACACAAACAGGAGACACCAATCTAGAAAATAAGATGTTTCATTTGGTACTAAGTAGCAGTTGCCCTTAATGATTTTTAAAATAATATAAACTAATAGAAGATATCAACTATTGTATTATGTCATATTTTGACAGTAACAGTAGTGCATAATACGACGACTTGACATGTCATTATGCACTATTACTATTGATATGTAATGAAAATGTAAACAAAAAAATAAATTTAAACTTAAAGATTTCATTTTGAAACGCAATCCTTCTAAAGCAAAATATTAAAAAAATGGAAATTCTAATTTAAAAATTAATTTTTGTAACAAATGCCATTGAAATGATTAGGATTTTCACAAACAAAATTGATTTTGTCAAAAATGTTCAAACCATCTCTAAAACCTAGGGGTGCCTCTAAGCTGCTGCGTGACATTGGGCAAGTCATTTCATCTTCCTGCCCCAGTTTCACTGTCTAGAGTGAAGAGTGATATGTAGGTACCTTTGTAAAGCGTTTTGAGAGCTATAAATACAAACCATATTACTACTGAAGGGGGCTTCATGGAAGCAGTGCATTCTGAGAAGAGATCTGAAAAAAGGTACATGCTTGTCATACTAGATTACAAAGGCTGTTAGATAAATACATTAGACCTGGGTATATTCTCCCCATGTTCTCTATCTATATATGTTTTGTCATTTCCAATATACCGCACGTGTATAATCAATTATATTATTCCTGTATACTTATCTTATCCTATATACTTATACCATCTTTAAAGGTGGAATTGAAAAAAAAGTTTTAAAAAAACCTTTTATTCCTGCTACAGTAATGCATTTTACTATTTTAAGGTGGCTGCCCTCTTCCCCCTACCCATCACTCAGAGTTCTGTAGCCAAATTTATCATTCAGTTTTTCACCCATATCATAAACCATCAATTCTCCATCATAGCCCACTTTGACAAATTACTTTGTGCAACACCATTTCCAAGTTATCTTTAGCAGCCAACACAGCTCATAAATCCACACCATTGTAGTGGTTATTAGAATTTCATTTCATGCTTGCATTCACAAACATTTAAGCTTTCAACCTTTGCTATTGGGCATTAATCATGGCATTAATCATGGGATTAAGTATGCTGAATTTAAACTCAAGGTTAACAGCATGTTCAACCAATATTAGTTTTACATACTGTCAACGGAGAACTCTAAAAGGCAAAGACCTATCTGTCAGTTCTTCCCTAAATACAAAAACAAATTGATGAGTAAAGAACTGTTCTTCTGTTCCACTATGAGCACAAAAAAATCACATAAATTCATCAGTGTTACTTAAAAAGTCATTTCAAATAAAAGTTTGCAAACAGCCTAAATCCTTGCCAATCACTTAACCTCTTAACCTACCATAGTAATTACAATGGAAGCAACATGTACAAATTGATATTAAAAATATACGGTGTCTGGTACAAGACACCAATGAACAAATCTCCTCTTTTAGTGTAAGGAAAAATAAATTAATTTTCCAAAATATTTCAGGTAGCAGAAAAACCTATTTATAAAAAATAGAGGGAAGTTAAACATATCTAAAATTATATATTTGCATAAACTTTTTGATACTGGCTTACACTCATAACGGGTTAATTATGCAATTCGTAAACGAATCAGCTATATTCTACCTTATTTCCCTGGCATCTATAAATGTATAGTTACCTAATGAACCTTAGGCACCTTGCCTACCATTTAGATTATATGCACATTCAGCCTTCCAGATGTGAAAGGCTGAAAAATAAGATTTGCCCTCCCTGCCAAGAACACATGCTGCATTAAACACATCTTGCTTCATACCCAATACAATAGCTTAATATTTTACTTATTAACAGTATCTTATTTGAAAGCAATGACTCACCCAGACATATCTGAGTCACAAACTGTTGAACTGAATGCAGGGGTAACCAGGTGAAATTCTATGGCATGTGTGGTACGTGAGGTCAGACAAGATGGTCTAATGGCCTTAAAATCTGTGAAAGTGTTTCCAACTAGGTATGATGGTCCAGGGCTGGCCAGCTGATACAACCTACATTTGTATTATAAACTATAGTGAGTTTCATAGTCTATGTATGTCAAACAGTATGCTCTTTGACAAAGCTAAGAAATGCTGTAAGATCTGCAGGGGTTAGAGACTATTAATGTACAATAGTAAAAGACTTGAAGAAAACTGCTTGTTGTAGCATGACCCAGGAAGGCAGAGATCTCTCACAAGTACCAAAGTGTTAACAATATATAAAAATATTACCTTAATGAATTGTGATGCAAAAGATTTGTATAACATTTAATACCTGAGGTAATTAAATTCACCATGGTATCTGCAGCCTCTCTCATTTCAAGTATATACATTGTATACACATATACAATGGACAAATCAAATACTGCATGATACTCACATTGACTAACACTACTTTAATGTCTTTGAAAGGGGCATAAATAATGACAAGCCAACAGGTGTTGAGATATTTGTAAAGTTGTAATGGAACAGGGAAATAACTTAAGATAAGAAGTGTGTACCAAAAAGAGGAAATAGACAAGGACCAGAATGATACATAATAAAAGGTATAATTGCCCCTATATTATAGGTAAGGCTGCGATTTAGTCACGGAATCTATGACTTCCAAAGACCTCCATGACTTCAGCCAGCACTGGCTGGGAGCCGTAGGGTCCCCGCCAGGCGGACACCCTGCCACCCCAGAGTTTGGAGCCACCAGTGGAGGGGGACCCTGGAGCTCCAAGCCCCCTGGGGTGTTGGGGTCCCCTGGAGCAACCAGCCTGCCTGCAGCTACCCAGGCTCCCCATTTTGTCATGGATATTTTTAGTCAAAGTCAGGGACAGGTCATGGGCTTCTGTGAATTTTTCATTATTGCCTGTGACCTGTCCGTGACTTTTACCAAAAATATCTGTGACAAAATCTTAGCCTTAATCATAGGGGAAGTAAGACCATCTGAAAACGGCACACAGTCTGTCACAGAACTACAGGGAAGGTGTTCTGCAGCTGATGGTTACTGTATGCTTCTCTGAATATGTGCTGTCTTTACTAAGTGTTAAATCAATAAATCCATCCAAAGGTGACTCATCTAAGGTTTGTTATCAAACCAATCCAGCCTCAAGAGAGCCCCTCTCACTAAACAATCCCAGTTAAAATTGTTATCAATGATTGCTTATCAATTAATTGGTTATTGATTATTGACAAATTATTGATTACCAACAGGGTTATAATGGATCACAAATTAAACATGAGCCAACTGTATGATGCAGTTGCAAAAAAGGCTAGTGCCATTCTGGGGTGTATTAACTCAAGTGTCATAAGCAAGGGCTGATCTACGCTAAAGCTGTAAATCAACCTAAGTTATCTTATGCTTCTCATGGAGGCGGAGTACAGAGGTCGATGGGAGAGTGCTCTGCCATCGACTTAGCTTGTCTTCACCAGACCTGCTAAATTGACAACTCTGCATCGATTGCAGCAGTGCCAATTTACCCGTTAAGTATAGACAAGACCTAAGACAGAAAATCATCATCCAGCTGAGGCATCAGTGAGGCCTCAGCTGGAAAATTGTGTTCAGTTTTGGGCACCCCCCTTTAAGAAAGATGTGGAAAAACTGGAGAAAGTCCAGAAGAGAGCAACAAAAATGAAAAGAGGTTTAGAAAAGCTGACCAATGAGAAAAGGTTAAAAAGTTGGGCACATTTAGTCTTGAGCAAAGAAAACTAAAGGGGGACCTGATAACAGTCTTCAAATACATTAAGAGCTTATATAAAGAGGAAGGTGATCAATTTTTCTCCATGGCTACTAAAGGTAGGATAAGAATTAATTGGCTTAATCTGCAGCAAGGCTCCCCTTGCAAGTACTGGAATAGATTACCGAAGCAGGTTGTAGAATCCCCATCACTGGAGTTTTTTAAGAATAGGTTGGACAAACACCTGTCAGGGATGTTCAAGGTATACATGTCCGGCCTCAGAAGAAGGCCTCTTGAGGTCCCTTCCAGCTCTATATTTCTCTCGGCAGATCTGAAAGCTCTTTAAAAACATTAATGATTGAGGTTCACAAATGCTTCTTTGAGATACGCAGCTCATTTTATAGATAGGGAATGTGAGCTCGAGAGTGATCACGTGACTTGCCCAAGGTCACACAAGCAGTCAGCGACAGAGCTGGAAATGGAACTTTGCCTGCCACACAGTCTTTTAGCCAGCAAATTATACCTGCCTTCCAGAAGTGAAACCAAGAGTGGTAACAACATGGGAGGAAGAAACAAGCTGGAGACAAAAGTCATAGAAGACAAAGCCGTATGTTCAATGCAAAAAAAAGTAAAAAAAAAAAATAAAACAAAAAAAAAACTTTAGAAGAGAAAAACCCGAAAAACCCAAGCACGCAAGAAACCTTGGCTTGCAAGTTAAAGGAGATACCCAACTCCTCTAATGTAGTATATAGGAGGAGAGATCAACTGAATTCCATAAGGAGAAAACCCTTGAAAGCATTTCGTTCATCTGTTCATTTCTGGAAATTTTAGCCTTTTTACCACATCACTGCCTGGAATCATTAGAGAGCTGTTACTAATAATTTGGCAGATTTAATAGAGAACAATGACATTAATCAAATTCAGAAACTATGAAAGGCCAAAGACTTGGCGCAAGCTGCAAACTGAATTTGAGGTTTTGCTGGGCTCTGGCTCTCTCCAGGTATTGCTTCTGGTACACCTTCCACTAATCACCTGGGCTGCATGAGATCAATGAGATGAGACTTGCGATGAATTTTCAGGACCTCCAGCAAAAATTGTCTTGTAACAGTACAATTCTCTAAGGCGGACATACCTACGGAGCTCTAAATACTTGCAACACCCTTTGGAATCATTTTAGTTTCTCGCTACCTCCTCACAGAACTCTTGTTCAAGATTTGTTCTCTTTTTCCCACATGAATTGTACAAGTAATTATCCATAAATACTGAGACATTTTAGTGCTCCCTTACTGTAGGTTTTATGCACTTGAAGACAGACTTACTGACCTCACTGAGGTAAATAAAAAAGGAGCATGTCGACCCATCCACACCGTAACTTGCATAACATGGATCCGATCGCCACATATCTTTCATCCACTGAAACAAAACAAAAATAGCCAGTCTGTTAGGTTTAAGGCTTGTGTGTAACCGTTAACTTTAAAAAGCCACGTTTTCATCAGAACTCAATTTGGGAGGGGGGAAAGCTATGTCAAGAGATGAAACAGACTAAATTCAGTAGTGTCAGAAGCTGTGGAAACTGTACTGCAGACTATAAAAAATGAGTTGACTATCTCTTTTAAGCCACTAATGCCAGGTCACTACACTCGGTCACCATGGATGACTATATTAAGCACTAACTGGAAGCCAGATAAGAACAGAGATCAAAGACTGAATGGAGACTTGCATACTCTCTCCAGAGCAAGATTGAGGCATGTTGGTGGCATGACGTGGCTTACATTGGCTCTGAACATGTTGCATTTATTCTGTGTTCAAACAGATCACTTCAGTTCCCAGTGCTGTGAGTCTGGCATCTTTACACAAGCAAAGAATTCATTTAAAAAAAAAAATCTTTTAACTAAGAACTACCTAGAGTTAGTTGTCCTGGGAAAGTCATCAGAAAAAGTAACCATAAATTATAATTATAAATTATAAATTATAATCCTGTTCTTCAGGATTATAAATTAGCAATTTAGCATTCAAATGACATCAATTACTCAGCAGTTTTGCAACCAGTTTGTCCATGTTGTTCAAAACTGAAGTCACCGAGATCATATAGGCCAAGGAGAGTTTGATTTTTTTTCAAAGTGAATTTACAATAAATATCAATATTTATTTCCAAGTACTTTTACTGATTTAGTAGAATTTTTTTTTTTAAATCTCAGATTCCAAGTATATAATCAAAATATATATCACATCTGAAACAGTTTCAGAAACAAATTTTAATATTTCAGAATCATTCATTTTTATGAATTAATAAGCAAGAGGAATTTACATTTTTTAAATCACTAATCAGTTTCATTGGCCATTCAAGTTGCACTTTTTTTTTAAATGAAAAAAATTCTACCAGAAAATATGTATTACTGAAATTTTTCAATGTTTTGGGGTTGAGTAAGAAATTGACAGTTTTGAGCATTTGATAATTAATATATATATATATATATATCCAACAAGGTAGGCACTTCAGAGATGTGGCAAGGACCTTGGCCCAATCTATAGTTCTGGTTGTGCACAGAGTTCAATGGGATTATTCACGTGTATATGATTATTCACATACCTAAACTTGTGTAGGACTGGGGCCTAAATATTTCTGAATTTCATCTGATGTGCAAACTATTAAGGGGCAGAATATTAAGATGCACAGCAAGCCTCCCAAATACTACGGGTCTCTAACTGGCATTTTATCCCATGCCTTAACAAGGGATATCATCCATTTTCTTCCAGCAGCAATATTACAATGGCTTCACGTAAGGAGTGCCATAATGGCATGTAATCTTCTATACTTGTCTTCTGTGAATTCTGGTCGTTAATCTCAATTGCTTATATCTATAAATCTACAACTGTTTCAGCAATGGCCTCTTTCAACAGATGGGAATTTAAAAACATAACATGTACAGAGATATTAACAGAAGACCACACTTACCTTTATTTTGCCCTCGCAGTGAGGGAAGCCATCCATAGGAGGCAATTCACACTGTTCCTGGGCTCCATTAATGAGATCTGAAGAGAACAAACAACAGAACATTAATATTCATTTACACTTTTGGCAGACATACTAAAGCCATCCCTTTGAACTTCTGAACCACCATGCAAACTCACTAAAGAAAGGTTTTAGAGTGGTGGCTGTGTTAGTCTGTATTAGCAAAAACAACGTGGAGTCCTTGTGGCACCTTAGAGACTAAAATTTATTTGGGCATAAGCTTTCGTGGGCTACAACCCACTTCATCAGATGCATGGAGTGAAAAAAACAGTAAGCAGAATATATATTATAGCACATGAAAAGATAGGAGTTGCCATCTTTTATATATTCTGCTTACTGTTTTTTTCACTCCATGCATTTGATGAAGTGGGTTTTAGCCCACGAAAGCTTATGCCCAAATAAATTTGCTAGTCTCTAAGGTGCCACAAGGACTCCTCGTTGTTTTCACTAAAGAAAGAATATTGTAGTCTCTGTGGCAGCAGTAAATGGATAAACTGCAAGTTTTGGTGTCAATAAAAATAATGTTGATGCACAAAGTAATTTTTAAAACTCCTGTTTAATTTTAAACTAAGTAAGCACCTTTCAAAATAATATTTGGACAATAGCATGGGTCTGATCTGGAAGCCCTTACACAGGCAAGTAGTCTCACTGAAATCCATAGGTATGATTCGCCTCCCACACCAGTGACAAGAGTATCTCCACTGAGCTCAGTGGAGTTAAGCTGGTGGTAAGAGGACAATTAGGCCTAACAGGACTTTTTGAATGGTTAAAGGATCAGCTCCTATGCTTGAACAGTGCAGTGGATGCTGCTGGAGCTCAGTAATTAGTAGTAATGAACAGCAGAAAGTTTGGTATGGAATTAAATTGTTTTTTAGGTTACAACAATGGAGAAATTTTTTTTTTTACAAGATGGTACTTGGCAGTCAAAAGAGTACCATTAAGGCAACTTTGGAGCCACATACAGAGTGCGGAGTGGGGTGGGGTGGGCGAGAACAGAGACAGTGCAACCCATTAGGCGACCTAGGTGGTCGCCTAGGGCACTAGCATTTGGGGGGCGGCATTTCGGGTCCTTCAGCGGCG
This sequence comes from Trachemys scripta elegans, assembly GCF_013100865.1. NCBI lineage: Eukaryota > Metazoa > Chordata > Testudines > Emydidae > Trachemys > Trachemys scripta. Next base: position 16,247,620 of record NC_048308.1, on the reverse strand, counting down.
GCCAGATCTTCGGCCGCCCCGGTCGTCGTGGGCATTTAGGCGGAGGGAGCTGGGGCAGGGGGACGCGGGGAGGGCCGCCTGCAGCAAGTAAGGGGGTGGGGCGGCACACAGGGGAACCGCTCCCCACCCCAGCTCACCTCTGCTCCGCCTCCTCCCCTGAGCACGCCGCCCCGCTCCTGCTTCTCTCCCTCCCAGGCTTGTGGCACCAAACAGCTGACTGGCACCACAAGCCTGGGAGAAAGGAGAAGTGGAGCAGCGATGACGTGCTCGGAGAGGAAGCGGAGAGAGATGAGCTGGGGTGGGGAGCTGCCGCACGACTCCCCGGGCCAGGGGGAGCTGCCGCGAGCGGGGTGGCGCCTCAGGGCGGAGGGGAGAAGCTGCTGCTGCTGCGGGGGGGAGGAGGTAGGGGGGGAGAGTCACCTTAGTGCGGAGAGCTGCCACAGGGCTCAGGGAGGGGGAGGGGACGCAAGGTGGAAGTTTCGCTTAGGGCGCGAAACATCCTTGCACCCTCCCGGGGGGGGGGGGGGGGGGGGAAGGGTGGGGAGAGGAAGGGGACAGTGGCAGGGCTGATACAGCCAGCTTGGGGCCAGGGGGGAGAGCCTGGGGCTTGTTCTGACACTCACTGTCCTTTCCCAGCCACTTATTCCTGTCCCTGAGCAAACAAGGAGAGCAGCAAAAGAGGAGCAGCTCTGGCTGCCTGCTCAGCTGTTGCCCCAGTATTGTACACTGTAGCTGCTAGAAGACACATGCCTGCAGTCTTCCCCCAGCTCAGCCAGATGTGACATCTCAGCTGAGCTGTTGGATGCATGATATGGCTGCCAAATGCATGAGTGTCACTTAGGGTATGTCTACACTACGAAATTAGGTCGAATTTATAGAAGCCGGTTTTATAGAAATCGGTTGTATACAGCCGACTATGTGTGTCCCCACATAAAATGCTCTAAGTGCATTAAGTCGGTGGACCGCATCCACAGTACCGAGGCTAGCGTCGACTTCCGGAGCATTGCACTGTGGGTAGCTATCCCACAGTTCCCGCAGTCTCCGCCGCCCACTGGAATTCTGGGTTGAGATCCCAATGCCTGAATGATGCAAAACAGTGTCGCGGGGGGTTCTGGGTACATGTCATCAGGCACCTCCCCCTCCGTCAGAGCAACGGCAGACAATCGATTCACGCCTTTTTACCTGGGTTACCTGTGCAGACAACATACCACGCCAAGCATGGAGCCCGCTCAGCTCAACTCAACATCACCATATGTCCTCTGGGTGCCGGCAGACGTGGTACTGCATTGCTACACAGCAGCAGCTAGTTGCCTTTTGGCAGTTGATGGTGCAGTATGACTGGTAGCCTTCATCGGCGATCTGGGTGCTGGCAGACGTGGGGCTGCATTGCACACAACAGCAGCCCCTTGCCTTTTGGTAGAAGATGGTATATTATGACTGGTATCCATCATCGTACTGCAGTGGCTGTCAATCATGGGCACCTGGGCAGACATGCTCAGTCCTATCGAACTGTCTTGACGATGATGGCTATCAGTCGTAGTATGCTATTTTCTGCCAAGCACCCAGAAGATGCAGAGGGCTATCAGTCATGCTGCACCGTCGTCTGCCAGCTTAAGATGTAAAAAATAGATTTGTTCTGTATTCATTTGCTTCCCCCTCCCTCCGTGAAATCAACGGCCTGCTAAACCCAGGGTTTTGGGTTCAATCTTTGGGGGGGGGGGGCATTCTGTGTGACAGTTGTTTGTGTTTCTCCCTGATGCACAGCCACCTTTGTTGATTTTAATTCCCTGTACCTCTACGCCATGTCGTCACTCGCCCCTCTCTCCCTCCATCCGTCAGATACTAGTTTCGCGCCTTTTTTCAGACCAGACACCATAGCACTGGGATCATGGAGCCCGCTCAGATCACTGCGGCAATTATGAGCACTATGAACACCACGCGCATTGTCCTGGAGTATATGCAGAGCCAGGACATGCCAAAGCAAAACCAGGACCAGCCGAGGAAGCGATTGCAGCGTGGCGACGAGAGTGATGAGGAAATTGACATGGACATAGACTTCTCGCAAGGCACAGGCCCCAGCAATGTGCAAATCATAGTGTTACTGGGGCAGGTTCATGCCGTGGAATGCCGTGGGCCCAGGAAACAAGCACAGACTGGTGGGACCACATCGTGCTGCAGGTGTGGGACGATTCCCAGTGGCTGCGAAACTTTTGCATGCATAAGGGCACTTTCATGGAACTTTGTGACTTGCTTTCCCCTGCCCTGAAGCACCAAAATACCAGGATGAGAGCAGCCCTCACAGTTGAGAAGCAAGTGGCGATCGCCCTGTGGAAGCTTGCAACGCCAGACAGCTACCGGTCAGTCGGGAATCAATTTGGAGTGGGCAAATCTACGGTGGGGCTGCTGTGATCCAAGTTGCCAGGGCAATGAAAGACCTGGTGATATCAAGGGTAGTGACTCTGGGAAACGTGCAGACCATAGTGGATGGCTTTGCTGCAGTGGGATTCCCAAACTGTGGTGGGGCGATAGACGGAACCCATATCCCTATCTTGGCACCGGAGCACCAAGCCACCAAGTACATAAACCGCAAGGGGTACTTTTCAATGCTGCTGCAAGCCCTGGTGGATCACAAGGGACGTTTCACCAACATCAACATGGGATGGCCGGGAAAGGTACATGATACTCGTGTCATCAGGCACTCTGGTCTGTTTCGAAAGCTGGAGGAAGGGACTTTCTTCCCGGACCAGAAAATAACCGTTGGGGATGTTGAAATGCCTATAGTTATCCTTGGGGACCCAGCCTACCCCTTAATGACATGGCTCATGAAGCCGTACACAGGCAGCCTGGACAGGAGTCAGGACCTGTTCAACTGCAGGCTGAGCAAGTGCCGAATGGTGGTGGAATGTGCATTTGGACGTTTAAAAGCGCGCTGGCGCAGCTTACTGACTCGCTCAGACCTCAGCGAAAAGAATATCCCCATTGTTATTGCTGCTTGCTGTGCGCTCCACAATATCTGTGAGAGTAAGGGGGAGACATTTATGGCGGGATGGGAGGTTGAGGCACATCGCCTGGCCGCTGATTACGCGCAGCCAGACACCAGGGCGGTTAGAAGAGCACAGCACGGCACAGTGCGCATCAGAGAAGCTTTGAAAACGAGTTTTGTGACTGGCCAGGCTACGGTGTGAAACTTCTGTTTGTTTCTCCTTGATGAACCCTCTGCCCCATCCCCCCACCCGCTTCACTCTACTTCCCTGTAAACCAACCACCCCACCCTCCCCTCCCCCTTCGAGCACCGCTTGCAGAGGCAATAAAGTCATTGTTACTTCACATTCATGCATTCTTTATTAATTCATCACACAACTAGGGGATAATTGCCAAGGTAGCCCGGAATGGGTGGGGGAGGAGGGAAGGAAAAGGACACACTGCAGTTTAAAACTAACTCTTTTTGAAGGCCAGCCTTCTGATGCTCGGGCAATCATCTGGGGTGGAGTGACTGAGTGGCCGGAGGCCCCCCCACCGTGTTCTTGGGCATCTGGGTGAGGAGGCTATGGAACTTGGGGAGGAGGGCTGTTGGTTACACAGGGGCTGTAGCGGCGATCTCTGCTCCCGCTGCCTTTCCTGCAGCTCAACCATACGCTGGAGCATATCAGTTTGATGCTCCAGCAGCCGGAGCATCAACTCTTGCCTAATGTCTGCAAGCTGATGCCGCCTATCATCTTCAGCCCGCCACTTGCTCTGGTCATCCCGCGATTCAACCCGCCACCTCTCCTCTCATTCATACTGTGCTTTTCTGTAGTCTGACATTGATTGCCTCCACGCATTCTGCTGTGCTCTTTCAGCGTGGGAGGACATCTGGAGCTCCGGGAACATGTCATCCCGAGTCCGCCGTTTTCTTCTAATCTTCACTAGCCTCTGTGAAAGAGAAACATTTGCAGCTGGTGGTGGTGAAGGGAGAGGTGGTTAAAAAAGACACATTTTAGAGAACAATGGGTACACTCTTTCACGTTAAATTTTGCTGTTCACATTACACAGCACATGTGCTTTCGTTACAAGGTCGCATTTTTCCTCTTATAGTGAGGGCCTGCCGGTTTGGTGTGAGAGATCACTCACGCAGTGCCAGGCAACAGATTTCGGCTTGCAGGCAGCCATGGTAAGCCACAGTCTTTTGGCTTTTTTAACCTTAACATATGGGAATGGTTTCAAACAATAGCACCTTCATTTCCCATACCAAGCACCCGTTGGGTTGGCCATTTAAAATGGGTTTGCAATGTAAAAGGAGGGGCTGCGGTTCCCAGGTTAACATGCAGCACAAACCCCCCCCACACACACACACAATTCTCTGGGATGATCACTTCACCCCTACCCCCCACCGCGTGGCTAACAGCGGGGAACATTTCTGTTCAGCCGAGCAGGAACTGGCACCTCTGAATGTCCCCTTAATAAAATCGCCCCATTTCAACCAGGTGACCGTGAACGGTTATCTCCTGAGGATAACAAAGAGCGATAAGGAATGGATGTTGTCTGCATGCCAGCAAACACTGGGACCATACGCTGCCATGCTTTGTTATGCAATGATTCCAGACTACGTGCTACTGGCCTGGCATCGTAAAGTGTCCTACCATGGCGGACGGGATAAGGCAGCCCTCCCCAGAAATCTTTTGCAGAGGCTTTGGGAGTACATGAAGGAGAGCTTTCTGGAGATGTCCCTGGAGGATTTCCGCTCCATCCCCATACAGGTTAACCGACTTTTCCAGTAGCTGTACTGGCCGCGATTGCCAGGGCAAATTAATCATTAATCATTAAACACGCTTGCTTTTAAACCATGTGTAATATTTACAAAGGTACACTCACCAGAGGTCCCCTGTGTGCCCTCAGGGTCTGGGAGCACGCCTTGGGTGAGTTCGGGGGTTACTGGCTCCAGGTCCAGGGTGATAAACATATCCTGGCTGTTGGGGAAACCGGTTTCTCCGCTTCCTTGCTGCTGTGAGCTATCTACATTATCTTCATCCTCCTCCTCCTCGTATCCCAAACCCTCTTCCCTGTGTGTTTCTCCAGTGACAGAGTCATAGCACACGGTTGGGGTAGTGGTGGCTGCACCCCCTAGCATGGCATGCAGGTCCGCATAGAAGTGGCATGTTTGCGGCTCTGCCCCGGACCTTCCGTTTGCCTCTCTGGCTTTGTGGTAGGCTTGCCTTAGCTCCTTAATTTTCACACGGCACTGCTGTGCGTCCCTGTTATCGCCTCTGTCCTTCATGGCCTTGGAGACCTTTTCTAATATTTTGCCATTTCGTTTACTGCTAAGGTAAACGAAGTAAACGAAACGGAGTTCAGCTAGCACTGATTCATCTCTCCATAGGGCGAGCAGATCCCGTACCTCCCGTTCGGTCCATGCTGGAGCTCTTTTGCGATCCTGGGACTCCATCACGATTACCTGTGCTGATGAGCTCTGCATGGTCACCTGTGCTCTCCACGCTGGGCAAACAGGAAATGAAACTCAAACGTTCGCGGGGCTTTTCCTGTCTACCTGGTCAGTGCATCTGAGTTGAGAGTGCTGTCCAGAGCGGTCACAATGAAGCACTGTGGGATAGCTCCCGGAGGCCAATAATGTTGAATTCCGTCCACACTACCCCAATTCCGACCTGCCAAGGCCGATTTTATCGCTAATGCCCTCGTCGGAGGTGGAGTAAAGAAACCGGTTTAAAGGGTCCCTTAAGTCGAAAGAAAGGGCTTCGCCCTGTGAATGTGTCCAGGCTTAATTCGATTTAACGCTGCTAAAGTCGACCTAAACTCGTAGTGTAGACCAGGCCTTAGATATGTGCCACGTGGCAGCCCTGTCAATGCTGATATGAAGTACTCAAATATCTTTCAGACACAGCAGTGGTTTCCTAACTATCCAACAGTAGCTGTGATCAGAATAAGAACCTTGTAGAAGCCTATAACTCCCTTCCAACAAACTTTCATTATCATCTCATTCGTATCACTTCCTCTCAGGGGGGAGGTGGGAAATGGATCAGCATTCACGTAGCACTCCCTATCAGTACCTGGCCCAGGGAAGCTAATGATCCAACCAGAGGACCAAATTTGCTGATGAATCCTGGCCATATGAGGCACGTTGCGCATAAGCTATGAAGACGACTCCCCCTCTCTACTGAAACTCTGTAGTAATACCAACAGAAAGTACGTTCACACAATAATAAAAGCCAACAGAAGCATTCAAACCACAAAGCCACATACAACCAGACACACCCATATGTAAAAAATGAGGCAAGTTTCTGTAATATGTCCGTCAGTCTTCCCTATACTTCCTGTTTTGTCTGTCATTTGCACTGTATTGTCCTGTCTTTTAATGGTTGTTTTTTGAAGCACATAACATCTGAGCGCGCTGTAAAATAATACACACATGCAATTGTATGTATTTCTTTAGTACCTTTTATCTCCAAGAACTATACACGAACAGGGGTGGCTTAACTATGGGGAGGGATAGCTCAGTGGTTTGAGTAGGGGGGAGGGATGGCTCAGAGGTTTGAGCATTGGCCTGCTAAACCCAGGGTTGTGAGTTCAATCCTTGAGGGGGCCACTTAGGGATCTGGGGCAAAATCAGTACTTGGGCCTGCTAGTGAAGGCAGGGGGCTGGACTCGATGACCTTTCAAGGCCCCTTCCAGTTCTAGGAGATAATAAATAAATAAATGAATGGAACTATCCTAACTAGTCACCTGTGGGGTGGAACACAGCAACTACTGAGCAGGGAACAGCAATTTTATCCAGCAGTTTGAGACAGAAGACTAAGAAAATAATCTCTCTTATTTGAGATGAGGTCCACAGATCCATGATGTTACTGAGTCTCTGCTATATACAACCTAGGAGGCAGACCAGAGCCGCCAATCAATAGAGGAAGGGCAGCTCCACCTTTGAAAAGCTCTTGAGATATATGCACAGTAAAGGAAGTCCACTGTATATTGGCAAGGAATCTTAAACTAAGCGTTAAGACTAAATAGTAGCAATCCTTCTGCAGAACAAGGAATTAAATGAAAAACAAATTGAGTACCAACACTGCTCTACAGCCAAAATGCTTCTGAAATAAATGTAGTCAAACTTTACTAATTCTGGGTCACTGAGAACCAAAATGATGCTTAAAATTGTTGATTGGCTCTAGTTTTCAAGATATGCTATTGGGTCAGTGTATACGACCCTTGACTTGGAAATGGCGGAGGATAAGTGAGTTATAAAGGGAAGGGATCTCAATTTAAACCAGAAATGACTAAAATACATCTTTGACTGGATCTATGAATAAATCTATGACTGGGTTTGGACAGTACTTGCTTTTTAGGCAAAACAATGAATGATGCAATCTGAAGCTGGTATTGCGTCATACATGATATGAATTGCATCCTGTTATTCCTAGAAGTCATGGATGATGCAATCATAACGAAGCTTACGTCACTCTGATGAACAAATTGCCCTATATCAGCTCTAGAAATCATACAGTGTCGTGCTCTCTTATTTGTCAGTGTTTGATTTTGCGAAGGGACACATTTCTGTTTAGCCAAAGTGAGCAGAGATGCCTCGTACTTGTGTGAACAGTGCAGATAACTTCTGCTATGTTTGTGGTGAAGTGACTTTTGCGTCACAAAAGCGCAGTAGAACCACTATGGTTAAGAAAGCCTCTCGCCTTTATTTTGGCTGCAAAATTGGAGATCAGGACAAGAGGTGGGCCACACGCATACGCTGCAACACTTGTGCAACAAATCTTCGCCAGTGGTTGAACAGGAAAAGGAAATCTATGCCTTTTGCAGTGCCAATGATTTGGAGAGAGCCAACAGATCATACCAGCAATTGTTACTTCTGCATGGTGCCTCCAGTTGGGAAAGGTGTGTCAAAGAAGAAAAAGTGGACTGTGCATTATCCAAACATTCCATCAGCTATACGCCCAGTACTCCACGGAGGAGGACTGCCGGTTCCTGATGCACCAGAATCATTCTCACTTGAGTCAGACAAGGAAGAGGATGAAACTTCTGGTCCTGAACCATCAATGTCACAGGACCCACATTTTCTCCCATCCTCCTCCTCTGAACCACACCTTATAACACAAGGTGAACTGAATGACCTAGTCAGGGATTTGGAACTACCCAAGAGTAAGGCAGAGCTGTTGGGCTCCAGACTACAGCAGTGGAATCTCCTGGCAGGTGATGTTAGGGTTTCCATGTTCTGTGACCGTCAAAAGGATCTTGTCCCATTCTTCTTCATGGAAGGTGATCTTGTAGCCTGCAACAACATCCATGGTGTGATGGCAGCCCTCAACATCGTTCACGATCCAGATGAGTGGAGACTGTTCATTGATTCATCGAAGAAGAGTCTTAAAGCTGTTTTACTGCATAATGGCAATGTTTTGCCATCAATTCCAGTTGGTCATGCAGTCCATATGAAGGAAACCTATGACAATATGAAACAACTTTTGAGGTACATAAACTATGACCAACATCAGTGGCAGATCTGTGGTGATTTGAAGGTTGTTGCTCTCTTGCTTGGTCTGCATACTGGATACACAAAGTACTGCTGTTTTCTCTGCGAATGGGATAGTCGTGCAAGAGATTCCCACTACATCAAGAAAGATTGGCCATTCCGACAGTCATTGGAGCCTGGGAGGAAAAGTGTTCAGCATCCACCACTTGTTGAATCAAGGAAGATTTTGTTACCACCCTTACACATCAAAGCTGGGTCTGATGAAGAACTTTGTCAAGGCCATTGACAAAACACAAGCAGCTTTCAAGTACCTCCGTGGAAAATTTCCAAGGTTAAGTGAAGCTAAGATAAAGGAAGGTGTCTTTGTTGGTCCTCAGATTCGTGAACTTCTTCGAGATGATGCATTTGACCATGCACTGCGTGGCAAGGAAAAGACGGCATGGAAAGCCTTCCAGTTAGTGGCAATAAATTTTCTCGGAAACAACAAGGCAGACAACTACAGGTTGTTGGTGGAAAACCTCCTCAAGGCATACAAAAGCCTTGGTTGCAACATGTCACTGAAGATACATTTTTTGCACTCTCATCTAGATTTTTTTCCACCGAACTGCAGAGCAGTGAGCAACGAGCACGGCGAGTGATTTCACCAGGACATTGCAACAATGGAGAAATGCTATCAGGGCAAATGGAGCCCATCAATGCTTGCAGTCTATTGCTGGACAGTGACAAGAGATGCTCCATTTAATGAATACAAGAGACAAGCCAAGAAGCGCCGAGTAGACACTGAATAGGACTAAACTATGTACATAATAGTTTTTTGCCTTTTGTTTCATAATAAATTTTATTTATATAACCCTTCTGCTGATTTTTAAACAGGACAGGTGAAGTATCATGTAAAGCAACCAGAAACACATGAAAAGACCTAGGTTTACAATTTATGATTAAAACTCTACTATCTACACAATATACATAGACATAAAATGTAAAAACTTAAATATCTTAGAAACAGTAGCCAGTTGTTTTAATTGTCATTGTGATGGTCCACGCCCCTAAGGTTGCGAGCAGCGTGGACTATCCGCCACTGTCCGTCAATTAGCCCTTCAATCCAGGGCAGTATGGCCTAGCAGCCAGAGTCTATGACGTCCCCTTTTCCTCAAGGAGACGCGGTTTGACGGCAGGAGTCTGTAACACAGCCCTCGGTTATCGGGCAGTAGGGCCTATCAGCCAGAGTCCAGTAAGCAACCCTCGGGTGGAGGGTAGCGTGGCCTAGCGGCCAGAGTCCAGTAGGGGGGCCCCGACCCAGGGCCCTAACCGTAGCATAGGGCTTTTCCACCAACTCAGCGGGGGGTTCCGATCGAAACACGCTGAGTTTCCCTGGGGGGGGGGGGAGGGAGGTACCACTCTGTCACCCTCCCTGGGTCCCTTCCTACCAGGCTCTTCGTTGGGGTCTCCCAGGAGTCGTCGGGTCCTTGATACTCGGCGGATTTGGTCGTCCCCTGGGTCTCCTCCAACCGCCAGGCCGTGGACGGCGTCTCTTCCCGGTGCAGTCAACGGCTGTGGCTGGTCCGCCGCAGGAGCTTCCCCGGCGGGTCCTTCTCCTACGGGCTCCAGCCCAGAATGAGCTGGTCTCCCTCCCTTTATACTCCTATAGCACTTGGAGCATGCCCAGTCCGCCCAGGGAGGCGGGACTTCCACTGTCAGTCCCTGGGACTTAACTCCTTCCGGGTTACGGCGGGGTAGCCTGACCCCGCCACAGTCATATTTGAATTCAGCACATCAAAATACATAATAAATAGCACATTTTATCTCTGAAGCAGACGACTTCTCAAAAATCGTAGACCAGTGCAATCAGTAATCCAGTTTTTTTCACAAATTAACAATTCATTAGGGTGGGTTGGATCTGTAGGCCTCATTATTCCAAGAAGGGAAACTTCCAGGTAAAGCATGTATAAATTTTCCTAATCCAACTGAAATTGTTGTGGGACTTTAGGTAGGTTCAATATAATAACCCAAGTTAAATTTTATCTAGGATACGGTGGTTAATACATTTCCTCCTTCCAAAAACTGCCACAAGATATTTAAGGATTACAAGTGAGCAAAATATGGATTTTGTATAATCAGATAGGCATTACCTCCTACAGCATGATATATTATTGCACCAACCTGTTTAACTTTTGTCTCAAAAGGATGAGTGCCACCATCTCATATACTCAGGATGTTTTTCCTCTGTAACCAAGAGGTCCCACTTTTGATACAAGAAAGAGACTGTTTAAGATAAACAGCTTTTTACAAGTCATTTTCCATTCAGGGCCATGAGCATGTAATTTAGTGATGGAAAAATCTATATCAGAATAATGGATCACCTGAGAAGTTCTCGTTGAAGTAGTTGACAAATTATGTATTGAGAGAGATATACTGAATTTGGCTAAATTGGTGGCACTAATTAGCTTTTAAATTTTCTAAAACTACAGTCAAAATGTCAACCATTCATTCCAACCTAACGAAAGTCAAAACCTGATTCATTTAGCATTAGAGAAATAATGGAGCACAGTTTCTCTATATTTTTATAGACTGTTTTTAAAGTCTTTCAAATCTTGACACACTCATATGAGTACACTGCAGCTGGAAGTTATGATGAGTACAATATCAAAAGTGGAATGCTTTCTGGAAAAGTATTTTTCTGCAGGCAGGAAGGTTGTATTTCTTTTAGAGACACATTCCCATCTAGAATTTCAGTACTGTTACTCACTGACTAGATGTGTTTATCCAATATGCTTCTGTAGGAGATAACGTATAATACTGCCAAGCTCAAACATTCAAAATTCATGAGCCATGCCCTCACAAAATCATGAAATTTTAAAAAGTAACTTGTGTTCTATTTGTATGCTGGTGTCATAACCTTTAGTAGTCACATTTTTAAAGCATTTCTCTGCCACCATAAGGGCTAGAAACTTTTTTTTTTTAAATGAAATCTGGAATTCTCTTGTAATCACATGAATCCAGCATCTCAGTCTTTAAGAAACGCATCATATACTGTGCTCCAATTTTATCTCTGCCAAGACTGAGCAGTGCACCAGCTGAAATAGTCCACACTGAAATGTGAACTCCTTCTGCAGACCTTTTCAGAATATTTGGAGTTGTATGTAGTACTCTCAGGGTTATAGATGGTGAGTCTTCTGGTGATCATGATTTGTTTCTTGCATTTGCTCAGGAGGCAGATGTCTTAAGTTTGGCTTCCTTTTCTTCATGTTGTGGAATTTCCATTTCAGATGGCATTTCGATATCTTCCACTGTTGATTATAGTGTTGTAGCCATGTTGATCCCAGGATATTAGAGACACAAGGTGGGTGAGGCAATGTAATTTTTCTGTAAGAGTTCATTACAGAGCTTAGCAATTATCTCTTTCACCTACATAGTTGTTATTGGGGCACTTAGCGCAGTGGATGAGGTACACCAAATGCTGTGATAGACATGTGCTCTTTCTTTATGCTCCCAGTTTAAGCAATGATAATGAACATTTTTATTAAAGGTAGAACTACAGATTTGATAGAAGTGTGCTTTACATTCATATAGTATACAAGTGTTCTTGTATGCTGTTTCCATCAGGGTTTTGGCTATCACATACTACCTCAGAGTTTTATTATACATTTGTACACTAGCATAACATTGAAAAGGTGCAAACATGTGCATAGATTGTATAGTGAGGCAGATCATTACCAGGATGTGCACACAGATCTGTCTGAATTTCACACTTTCACTAGTATATCTCATGACATTTCTTTTGTGATACTGATGTCTACTGCCTTCCCACTAGCAAGGACTTATAAGAAAGGTGTATGAGCATTTGCAGGAATTCAAGAGTCTCTCAAGTCTATTTTAAAGACTTAGAGTCTGATCCTGCCAGGTACTGTGAACCTTCAACTCCTGCAGGTTTTTTTAAGAAAGAGTTGAGAATATTTAATATTGAACAGCATTACGCACTTAAAGGAGTTAGAACTAGTTTAAGTTTAAAACTTCACAGTTTTAGATGGTCAGGATTAAGGTGGAAAATGGTCTAGCCATTCAACATATGTATTTTTACAATAAACACTTCTGTTTTCAGCAACCAATGAGAAATTCTAAACAAGAGTGAATGAGTGGGAGCCTCAGAATGGTGGGACATGACTTTAGCAGCGGTGCCTTTTTTTGATAGAAGAAAAAAGGAAGAGGCAGAAAGGCAGGAGAGGAGACTTCTACACACTGTAGATATCCATTTTCCTTGTCTTTCTCAAGTCCCTGAACTCCTGCTACTGAAGCAAGAAAAGACAAAAACAACAGGAGTACTTGTGGCACCTTAGAGACTAACAAATTTGTTGGTCTCTAAGGTGCCACAAATACTCCTGTTTTTTTTGCGGATACAGACTAACACGGCTGCTACCAAGAAAAGACAGTTACCTTTCCTGTAACTGGTGTTCTTCAAGATGTGTTGCTCATGTCTATTCCACAGTAGGTGTGTGTGCTCACCACGTGCACCGGTGCTAGAAGTTTTTCCCCTAGCAGTATCCGTAGGGGACCACCCTAGTGACACCTGGAGTGGCGCCTCCTTGGCGTGGTTTAAGGGGCGCTGCATGCTCCCCCCACCCTCGGTTCCTTCTTGCCAGACAACTCCGACAGAGCGGAAGGAGGACGGGATGTGGAATAGACATGAGCAACACATCTCGAAGAACACCACCCCCCCGACCAGCCAGAGCACCGGGGGGGGGGGGGAGGAGGGCGGCGAGCCCGGCCACAGCTCCGCTCTCCCCGACCGGTCGGAGTGCCGGGGGGAGGGCGGCGAGCCCAGCCAAGGCCCTGCTCTCCCCAGCCGGCCAGAGTGCCGGGGGAGGGCGGCGAACCCACTGCGGCTTCCGCTCTCCCCAGGTGAGCGCCGCCCCCCTCCAGGTGCCGCCCCAAGCACATGCTTGGTAGGCTGGTGCCTGGAGCCGGCTCTGGTGACTTCTTATAAGCGGTCTCGTATTTTGAATGGGTGGCCTGAGTGGGAGTCTGCTGTAGCTTGAACTTAGGTTTAGCCAGAGCCGGAACATAGAGACCAAGAGTCTGGAGAGTCATGCAGGAGTCTTTCAGGCCATGTAGCTTTGTATCTGTTTGTTCTGCAAACAGAGCTTTGCCGTCAAACGGGAAGTCCTGCAGGGAAGTTTGCGCCTCGCTGGACAGCCCAGAGAGCAGGAGCCAGGATGCCCTTCTCATGGACACCGTGGAGGCCATGGACTGCACGAACATGTCCGCTGCATCCGAAGCTGCCTGCAGGGTTGCCCTAGCAGCTGCTGTGCCTCCTCCACCAGCACTTTGAACTCCTTCCTGTCACGCTCCTGGAGGGAGTCCTCGAACTTGGGCAAGGAGCCCCACAGATTGAACTCATACTGGCCCAGGACAGCCTGGTGTTCCACCACATATAACTGCAAGCTCAAGGACGAATACATTTTTTTCTTCCAAATGAGTCCAGCCTCCTTGAATCTTTATTTTTTGGGGTAGGGGCTGGTTGGCCCTGCCGTTCCCTGTGGTTGACCGACTTGACCACCAGGGAGTTAGGAGCAGGGTGGGTGTATAAATATTCATGCCTCTTGGCGGGTACTAAATACTTGCGTTCTGCTCTCTTAGAGATGGGGGCCAATGAGGCCAGGGTTTGCCACAGGGCATTTGAAATTTTCACCACCCCTTCGTGGAGAGGCAAGGTCACCCTGCCCAGTACGAGGACAGTACATTAAACAGGGAGTCCGAGGGCTCCTCCATCTCCTCTTCTTGGTGAGTCCTTAAGTCCTCCTGCGGGACGGAGGGAGGAGGAGCCGTAACTGCCTCATCCGGGGAGGGTGAGGAGGCCGGCGCAGTACTTTGTGTGTCCACTGGCACTGGAGGGTCCACCACCTGGTCGGTCTCCGGGCACGGTGCTGAGGATGTACGTCCCACCAACTCCTTCCTCAGAGGTCTGGAGAGGGAGGCCGATGGTCCTTTTGAGGCTCCGGCCACCGAGTGAGCCCCTGGGGGCTGCGTCGGGGACCATGGTGCCCACTGGTACCATTGGGCCGGCCACGGTGCCTGGTGCCACAACCTGCTGTGGCACTGACTGAGCCAGCTGTTCAGCCTGGCCCATCGATAGACGACTACAAAGGGAGGCCGGGCTGACATACGACCTGCCGCTGTCCCTGGACTGGGAGGAGCGGCGGCACCGGGACTGATGCCGACCACAGGACCACGATCCCGACGTGGAGGACCGGTACCGTCAGTAACAGCTGCTCCACAATTGGCTCCGGCGGGCGGACCTGCGACGGCGAGATGCTGGTGATTGATGCCCGGGGCTGCGGAGGCGGTGCCATGGCGGGGTCCTGGAGTGGGATGACGAACGGGAACGACATGGATGTTCGTCCCGTGACCGGCTGCAATAGCCCCTCTGAGACGAGGATCTTTGGCGTCGTCTGCCTTGGTCCCGTCGGTGTTCACTCCTCGAGGCGGAGTGATGCTGAGAGTGTCGGTCAGACGGAAACCAACCAGACAGCCTGGTGCGCGTCGAGGGCGATCCATGTGGACTTTGCCCTGAATGGACATCGGACAGCAAACACCGTCAGGAACGTTCCCTCGACTGAAACCAGTACCAAGCCGGGGGTGACTGCGGAGATCCCAGCGGCAGCTTGCCACTGGAGTGCAGGGCCGACATCAGTGGTGCTCCTGGTACCGGCATGGACATAACATCCCGGGGCTGCCTGCAGGGAGGGCATCCGGACATCCGGGGAGGCCTGCTCTGAATAGGCCGGGCTACTCCACTCGACTTGAGTTGGAAGCCTAGATGCCAGTGGGGTTCGAGGGCTGCCTAACATGGGTCTAGCCTCTGCCCCGGGTTTACTCTGGTGCCACAGCGAAGAAGGCCTCTTCCTAGCTTTGGTGTGCCCCGTGGATGGGGAGCGGTGCTGACTAGTCAATGTCACCGAAAGGTCACCGTGCGCCAACACTGCGGTGCCCGGTGATGACTCGGAGCAGCGCGCCAGAACCGGGGTCAGCGCCGACTCTATCAGAATAGCCCAAAGCCTAATGTCCCTTTCTCTCTTTGTCCGAGGCTTAAACGACTTGTAAATCTTGCAGCAATCGCTGAGATGAGTTCCCCCAAACAGCGTAAACAGTCTGCGTGCAGATCACTCACTGGCATAGATTGCCTACAAGTGTCGCACGACTTAAAACCCGGGACACACACCAGCCCGAGCGCTCTAGCTAAACTAAACAACTAACTAACTACAGGTACCATACACTGAACAAACAAGAGTTTTGGGGACAAGCTACAGCAAAGCTGGAGCAGAGCAGTTCCGAAGCACCTTCACTGAGGGCCAGAAGGAACTGAGGGTGAGGGGAGCGCACAGCGCCCCTTATACCGCACCATGGAGGCGCCACTCCAGGGGTCGCTAGGGAGCTCCCCTACAGGTACTGCTAGGAGAAAAACTTCCGGCACCGGTGCACGTGGCGAGCATGCACACCTATTGTGGAATACACATGAGCAATCACTCGAAGCAGAACAGAAGGTATATAAATATCCTACAAAGATAAACACTGAAGATTACCACCACTCAATTCTTTTGAAGACTGAAAGCCATTTCAAATGGACATTCATGCAATATTCCAGGGAAGTACATGAAGAGCAAAGAAATTATGCAGTATTTTTAACTTGCCATGACAAAATGTTGTCAGCATCTATTCTGCAGAGCTCTAATTCATATTTCTGGCTACTATAACCACAAGCAGAATTAAAGCAAAGAAGTAGGCAAGCAGTGAAAATTCGTTATTATAGAATGAAAGAAATGCTAACCTAGGGCAACAGCACTGATGGTAATCGCATCTCCAGTTCCTTTCCTCTACTCCTCCTTTTTCTGCTGGCATCTTATCTGAACTGTTTGTACATCCCTAGATTTTATTTATATTTTACATTCATCTCTCGCTCTCTCAGTAGGAATTCCAACTGACTGCACAGACACCTACTGGCAAGGGCGGAAGAGACATCCTGAAGGTTGTTCTAATCCCAAAATCAGCTTAAACAGTCTTTTTTTGTCTTCATGAACTCTATGCACTGTTTGTGCATCCCCTGCAAGAACAAAATGCCAAGATATGTTAGCTCTAAATTTAAACTACAGGAACTAATATCTTGACACTAGGGGGAAAATAAACAAATAGAAAAAGTCTGCACACAGCAACAGAAAATACTAGAGCGATGACAGGGTCTCCCATGTGAAAGTTTTGAAAGAACAGTAATTTTTAGTTAGAACAGTACAAGAAAAATAAATGGTGTATATAAAGAGCCATTTAGGTGCTCCCTCTTTGCCCTTTCCCATAATACAAAACAAGAGGAGAGGATAACACACCCCCACCCACCCTTTATTGGCTAGTTGAAAAACAATAAGAATTACTCATCTCCTGTTTCTGAGTATAAATTAATCACCTGCTGAGGTCAAGGAAGAAATATAAACATGTAGTAATGTAAAATTGTCACAGTCGAAGGACAGATACTTCTGCATCAGGCAGATGTTACATCACTGAAGGGGTATTGTGAAGCTATGTAACAAATGTCAGGTAGAGCAGAGGAGGTCTGTTTCCATCTGTCACTTTTTTGTAGATGTCACAGCATGGCAGCAGACCAACTGTGGCCCTTGTTAAAAGCTGTCAAAGATGAGCACCCCAACTAGCTGACAGGATACCCCAGAACCATCCAGTGGGGTGTGGCCTCAGCTCTTGCCCCACAGTCACATGCCCACTGCAAGGGCTTGTGTGTTTCATACACAAAGCACAATGGTTTAAAAGGAAATAATCAGCCTTAAAAAATGTGTCATGTGAACATTTATTTGCTATTAGAAACATCTATAACCACCAAACTGGGTTTACAGAAAAAAATACTTTTGCTTTCCCCCCTAGTACTTTTGTGCATCTGATACGTTTATACCATTCTGTATATGTTTCATTACTGTTTCCCTGTCCACCGTCAGGTTCTCTTTTTATTTGTGTGGACCCATCACACAGTCACTGAAGGAAAAAAACACCACAAATATTGTCAAGGGAACAGGATAGTAGATTACCTAAACTTCTTAAAAATTGAGTGGATTTCAAGTTTATCATGTGTTCATTACCACATTAACCAGTATGGTTCACTGTAATATATTGGCTGTTCAAGTGTGTACAGTGGGTGCATTTAAGAAGTTCATTCCAGATTTAGAGATATTATCATTTTAGTGATACTCCTTATCCTTAAAATGGGATATGGGCAGAAATGGGTGATATCTGTAGGTGCAGAGAAAACTTTTTAAATGCAGCCATTGCACAGTTATGAGAAAGATCCAACTTGAACGGAAGTAAATTCAGAGTTAAAATGAAGATTCACACTGCTAGAACATGTGTCACATTTGAGAACCATGATCTACGTTAGCCTACATCCGACCTACAGCAAGTAATCAAAATGGCATACACCAAAGAGAGTTTAAACCTTAATTCTGAATATTCATGCGTTTCATGGTTTAAATCAAGCCCTTCACGTTATCTTAATTTTCTTAGTTTAACTTCCTTAAAGATTTGCAATAAGTTTTTTTCTTTTTTCTTTTTGAATGCCAGGTGGAGAGGAAGTGGCTTTCACTCAAAATTAGATGTCGTAAGTGGTCATGCAATAAAGAAAAGAAAAAACCACAAAGACAGAATTGGACATGAATAGAAATCTTATTTTCGTGCCCAGAACACTCCTCCCTATCACAGCTGTTTCATAAAGTACAGGTGATGTCAGAGTCCTGGGAATAAATTGAAAGGTTTTGGTGTACAATACTCAAAAAATGGACAGAATATTTCCCTTTGCAATTTACATGCCAGAACCATGGTAAAAATCACAAGAGGTCACAAATGTGGATAAGAGGAAAAATCATGCAGCACTTAATTTTTCTGATTCTTCCTTAGCTTAATTTTATTTGAAGCAGAAGACAGCTCTGTAAATATCTTTAATTTACATGTAAATGCACAAAGTACCTGAAGTTCCAGATGTCAGTCCTTTGTCTTGAACAGACTGTAAAGTTAGCCCAAGCTTTCCCATTCAGTTTTGCTTAATGTTAAAGACCTTGCACAGTAGCTGCATTGATAATCTTTCAAAACAGAAGACACTTTTTATTGGTTTGAGAAATATTTTCTGTCACTTAAGTTGGGGATGCCACTGGAACCAGTAAACTCTCTCAAAATGGAAGAAACTTTAAAAGTGTATAGTGTCATTTTTGAGGACTCCAAGCATTTTAAATTTAATTAAAAGTCAGCTGCCCTCTTTAAACTCCGATTTACAGATGTATGTCTTTGTCAGGGCCTGCAATAAAAATCAGAGTACTTGACCTACAGTACTGTGTTGCAGCCACCTTTGGGGCTGTAACTGCATGGTCCAAAGCACAACTATACTAAGGAACTAATTTTTGCTGGTCTTAATTAATCATGTAAGACAGATTTCACTGTATTTCATTAGCATTAATAACTAGCAATATATGTAGACTCTGCCTTAGAAATGGGTGAGCTCTGCAGATAATGTGCTCATAGTGGGAGCACCCATTCTCTCAGTTTTCATATTTTCCACACCATAGATAGCAATAGTGATATATATTCTAGAAACAATGCACTATTGCAAGGAATAGTACATTGAATTATGTCTATACAAGACATGCAATTGAATTGACTTATTTAATAAAAAATAGTTAAAGCCAAGTATTCTACTTAAAGAGCAAAATTGCTAAAAAAATAAATGAAAAGCAGCCATGAGACCATGGAAACAGTCATACCCGAACAAACAGCAATGATCCCTCTAAGCCTCACAAGAGTGGCCAATGCCAGATTCTTCAGAGATTATCTGAAAATCTCCACAAATTACTGTAAATTGTACAAAAAAGTTTCTTTCCGTGTCCAGCTGACAATTATTATTATACTCTGAAGCTTGAGGATCAATAGACTAACTTTTTATGCTAGTCTAAATGTTGTTATTCTGATATCCTGTGAAAATGAGTTGCACAGGTTAAATCATAACTGATCTTAGAAAGTATTTCCTTTTGACATATTTCATTTTATTGAGTGTTTTCTTGTTCTTGTATTATTACTAGGAAACAGTAACAGGAACTTCTGGTTGGCCTTCTCTACTCTATTTTGTATATACCTCTAACTCTTTCTTATTCTTCTCAGTTATTAACCAAATAGTCCTATTTTTAATTTAATTTATGAGCCCTCTCTGTCCTCCTTCAAGCCTCATTTCTGATGCCCTTCTCTGAACTGTTTCTATTTCTGTTCCGAAGTTGGCAGTCATATGACTAAAGCTGAATATTACATTCAAGTTGAGGCTCCATCAGTATAATGATATTATCATTTTTCTCTAGTATCATCCCTTTTTAAATACAGCCTCTTAAGTCACATTTTCTTCCATATCTGAAAAGGTTTCTTTAAAGAAAGATTTACAGCTTGATCTGAAAGCACTATCAGGAATAGCAGCAAAAGTTAAGAGTTAAAAACATTTCAAAATGTGAACATCTTTTCTAACACTTCAGAAACTTCAATTGCAAAGCATTAATATGATTTTAGAAAGACTAAACTTTTTCAGTACTGGTCCCCCCTCATCACACCTGCTGTGCTGCCATCTTCCATTAACATACTACTGAATTCAGTTCAATGTTAGGAGAGTTCAAGTAGCAGTCAAGTAGCTAATCAAAATGCAGCCCAAGGGACCATTTGCAGCTCCCTTCAGCATTTCCATACAGAACCACAAGGCTACCCTGAAAAATCAAGTTTGCAATTGTCTGAATCTCTTTGATTCTATTAATTCCCTGTATCAGGTAGAATGAAAGGAGGCAAGCAGAATACGAAATAGAAATGGCTGTTTTGTATCAAAGAAAATGCAGAATAAGAGGACTATAGGCCAAACAACTAGACCATGGGAAGGTCATGACAGTGGGCTGAACTTTGGGCAATAAACACACACACACAAAATCAGTCCACGCAACACGTTACTCTGAGAAAGCAGTAGTCTAGAGACTTGATTCACAAATTGCTATGTGGTCTAATATGTCAAAGATCCAAATATGGGGTCCTACTTTGGCCCATCAGAACAAATTTTTTTATTGAGATTTTTTTTAAGTTACACATGGAGAATTTGTCGCAAGTACCATCTAGCCTGACTAAGTTCCAACTAGAATCCTTCTTTGATACTAGATGAGCAAGGTGATATATAATACAAGCATGAACTAGCATTATTCCTTTAGGAATTATGCAGAATTCAATTTATAACATAGCCCTCATTAACAGAATAATTCAACTTAATGGGCACTGGATTTGCTTTGCATCAGATAAATAGTCAAAAAGATAAAGATTTTTCCTTTTAAAAGGAGAAAGGCAGAAGAGTCATTCTTGAAGATTATCATCTTCACAAACTAAAAATCTGTTAGATATATATCAGAGTTCATTGGAAAGGTAGCCATGCAAGCAATTAGCTGGTTATGAAGTCCTTCTAGTGCATTCTCTCTCTGTCTCGCTCTCATGTATCAGTCTAACTTCTGCAGAAAAACCACACAGGAATATTAACTCAGCCACTACCATCCTAGTTTGCTTCCTCATAGCCACGTTAAAACCGGCCTGCAGCGTTGCAGACTTGTCAACCTGCCTTACTACAGTATATACAAAGAATGGCAGATGCCTGACGGACAGCCAAGCATCATCAGGAGGGGTTTTAAAGGAGTAACTTGTTTGCATGAGGATCGGTTCATAATAGGAAAAACAAAACTGCATGAAACCAACACTACAAGACAAGAAGGAAACACAATATTAAAAAAAGAGAGAGGGAGGGAGGGAGAGAATAAAAAGATGTTTTGAAAGATTGTTCAACACTAACCCCCCTAGCCCTCCATATCTGCACCCCACCCCACTGAACCTCAACCCCTGCACCCAGAGCTGCCCTGCACCAGACCCCCTGTCTCCGGACCTCCACCCCTGCACCCAGAAAACAACCCACTGAGCTCCCTGCACTCAAAACCCCACCCTGATGCCCCACTCCCTGCAACAGCCTGAGCCCCCACATCCAGACCCCCACACCACTGACCCCCAACTAACTGCACCCAGATCCCCACCCCACCAAGCCCCACTCCCCCAGCACCCAGAACCCTCCACTGAGACCCCCACACCCAGACCCCTCCGCTTAGCCTCAACCACCTTCACCTGGAAGCCCCTGCAGAGTCCCATTGCCTGTGCACCTGGAACCCCACCAACAAGCCTCTGTGCATCCAGATCCACTACCACCACCTAGACTCCCCCAATGAGCTGCCTGCACCCAGATTATCCCACCCAAATCCTCTCACCCCACACCTGTATCCCCCCACACTGAGATCCTGCCTAGTTTAGCCTGCCTGGCGTGCCTGGCACCGAGGGGCAAGGCCCCACAGTGTCTCTGGGGGCAGACGCAGGCCTTGTGCTGTGTCATGGTCGGGTGCAGCCTCGCCGCCAAGTCCATGTCCTGGGGGTAGGAGGGCTGCAGGGTGATCTCCCACCTTCAGCAAGCCAGTGGCCTGTGCTCCCCACAGTCATGTTGGAGGTGCTGCATTTATTTATTGACAAATAAAACTTGCAGAATTTTAAAATATTGTGTGCAGAATTTTTAATTTTTTTGGCACAGAATGTGCTCAGGAATAGATATTTGTGGTAAGAATTTTAGTTTGCATTGGGCTCGCATGGCAGGCACAATATTAATGTCCTTGGTCTATCTAGAGTTTTGTTTTATAAATGACATACTAAGATCTAAAACTGGCAACATTATTTAACAAAATATTTTACACAATCTGATTGTGCTCTGCTTCGGGGCTGGATTCCAAAAGTTCAGGTATTTGTTGTCTCCACAAGACATGACAAAAATCATATGCATTTTACTAGTGCAACATAGAAAACAAGAGTTAGAGAGGAAAGCTGTGTATCACTGATGAACACCTGAGTGACTAGAGAAGATATTAATCCTAACTAGCAACCAGAAAGATGAATACCACAGGATAGCCAGAGAGAATGGTTAATTGGAAGGCAATTTTAAGAGACTGTCAGAGGGTCAAGCAGCTTGAAATAATTTTATTTTCCTTTTACAGGGCACAACGCCATTGAGGCAACTAATGGTTTATTATCAAGATGTGTATTGAACAAATCCTTCCATGGCCTCTATTCTTTCCTGATATGTTTCTCACAATCTCATGAAGTTTGAAAAGATTTTTAAAATTAATCAATTAGCATGTTAATTTGTCATTTGTTATGCTGTATTTCTCAAAAATGTATTCTCTGTAGGGCTGTATGGCTGTTCAGATAAACCTAGAAATAAACATACAACTCTAGGATAAACCTAGGTATACTGTACATGTTTGTTTTGAAAAAGTTCACCCACACAAATTATCTGAAACATTTCATTTTTATACTAGGTAGTTTAGCTATCTATATCTGACAAGGCAAACAGAAGTGCAGTTAAAATCCTTCAGCAAATATGAGATACTTTTACTCTCTCTGCTCCAACTATTAATGTCCTTAATCTGACGTAAACAGAGGAGAGTTCTGCAATCCACAAATGTAATCAAAGTGTCCATGACTAAAAGTAAGACAAACCATACAGATGGAAAGCTTCACAAAAGGAGATTAATTTAGCTGGCTTGACTTTTGGGGTTAGTCCACCTTTCTTGTATTAGTGATCATCTACCTATATCATATGATTCTTTTCTGTACTCAGAGCATAATCCTTTTGTCTATGTATTTAATGAAGAAGCAGCATTTGTACTTTAAAATAAAAGCTTCTACTCTTTTGTGTTCAAATGACATGTATTTATGCAGTATTTTAGTGTTCCGCTTTGGCATTGAACTATTTAGAGAAAGAGGAAATAACAGCATTACATTTTTTAAAAAGTGTTCCCCAAATAGTTACATACATACACACACTCACCATTGCAAAAAAAACACTGCACCTTCTCATGCTGCCAGTGAATTTGCCCTATTATGTGATCCCATTTTAAAATTAAGTTTTATAAAGCACACTGGCATTTTCTTCTTGTGATCAGAACCGGTATCCAAGTGCTAATGAAAACGGGTAAATGAAATAAATCAAATGAGGGGAAGGAAGTTATAATTTTTAACCGAAAATACTTAATCACTCCTACACTTGCTCAGGTATCACAACTGTACACATTAATCTCAATATACGTAAAACAGACAGACATTTTGATTGAAGAGATAAAATAATATAGATCCCAGCATGGTTAATCTCTCTGCTACATATTATAGATTAAAGAACAGATGTAAATTGTATATATTGTAGTCTCCTTTGTGACTGGACCTTATGCCTGCCTGCAGCTCCACTGACTTCAATGAATTACACTGCACAGAAGGGATCTACCTACATAGGTCAGATTTCAGGATTAATGCCTTAATTTACTGTGACAGCCTAAATGGATATCATATTGCATAGCACACTAGTGAAGGCAGACTGCTGCATTGCTCAACATTAAAAAAAAGTGAATTCAGCATTTTATAATTATTTTTGGAATTATAAATATTTCAGTCTGATGAAATTAAACCTACCTTAAGAGTTCAAAAGCAGCATCAAAATAATATATTAAATAGAACTTTTAAAATAATATTAATAAAAAATTAAATATTGTGGTGATGTGGTCTCAAGGGATACCTATAATAGTCTAGACAAAGTGTTGAAATTACTATTGTTCTTGTTAGTTACTCTAACAGCAGGATTTCATGAACTGTTTGTCCAAAGCTGTCACTGAGACACTGTAGTGGATAAAACAGAAAAATGGTAAACCGCGTGTGTTTACTGTCTTGTAATTACCCAGCATGGAAATAGCTGAATAACCAAAATAGATTCCAAAGATAATATATTACAAAGAAAGCAATGGAAATATCTTTATTTTTGGAGCTGATGGGTACATATTTAGGGCTGTTGATTAATCACAGTTAACTCACACAATTAATTCAAAAAAATTAACTGCGATTAAAAAAATTAATCACACTGTTAAACAATAGAATACCAACTGAAATGTATTAAATATTTTTGGACGTGTTTCTACATTTTCAAATATATTGATTTCTATTACAACACAAAATACAAAGTGTACAGTACTCACTTTATATTATTTTTTATTACAAATATTTGCACTATAAAAATGAAAAAAAACAGTATTTTTCTATTCACCTCATACAAGTACAGTAGTGCAATCTCTTGATCGTGAAAGTGTAACTTACAAATGTAGATTTTTTTTTGTTACATAACTGCACTCAAAAACAAAACAATGTAAAACTTTAGAGCCGACAGGTCCACTCAATCCTACTTCTTGTTCAGCCAATTGCTAAGACAAACAAGTTTGTTTAAATTTACAGGAGATACTGCTGCCCGCGTCTTGTCTACAGTGTCACCTGAAAGTGAGAACAGGCGTTCGTATGGCACTTTTGTAACTGGTGTTGCAAGATATTTGTGTGCCAGATATGCCCAACATTCATATGCCCCTTCATGCTTCAGCCACCATTCCAGAGGACATGCTTCCATGCTGACGAAGCTCATTAAAAAAAATAATGCATCAGTTAAATTTGACTGTACTCCTTTGGGGAGAATTGTATGTCTCCTGTTCTGTTTTACCCACATTCTGCCATATATTTCATGTTATAGCAGTCTCGCATGATGGCCCAGCACATGTCCGTTTTAAGAACACTTTCACAGCAGACTTGATAAAACGCAAAGAAGTCACCAATGTGAGATTTCTAAGGATAGGTACAGCAGTTGACCCAAGGTTTAAGAATCTGAAGTGCCTTCCAAAATCTGAGAGGGATGAGGTGTGGAGCATGCTTTCAGAGGTCTTAAAAGAGCAACACTCCGATGAGGAAACTACAAAACCCGAACCACCAAAAAAGAAAGTCAATCTTCTGCTGGTGGCATCTGACTCAGATGATGAAAATGAACATGCGTCGGTCAGCACTGTTTTGGATCGTTATTGAGCAGAACCCGTCATCAGCATGGACGCATGTCTTCTGGAATGATGGCTGAAGCATGAAGGGACATATGAATCTTTAGCACATCTAGCACGTAAATATCTTGTGATGCACTACAACAGTGCCATGCGAACGCCTGTTCTTACTTTCAGTTGACATTGTAAACAAGATTTGGGCAGCAGTATCTCCTGCAAATTGTAACCAAACTTGTTTGTCTGAGTGATTGACTGAAGTAGGACTCAGTGAACTTATAGGTTCTAAAGTTTTACATTGTTTTATTTTTGAATGCAGTTATTTTTTGTACACAATTCTACATTTGTAAGTTCAACTTTCATGATAAAGAGATTGCACTCCAGTACTTGTATTAGGTGAACTGAAATATACTTTGTTTTTTACAGTGCAAATATTTATCAAAAATAAATATAAAACGAGCCCTTTGTATACTGTGTTGTAATTGAAATCAATATATTTGAAAACGCAGAAAACATCCAAAAATATTTAGATAAGTGGTATTCTATTATTGTTTAACAAGACGATTCGTTGCAAATAATTTTTATCAGGGTGCTGTTCTACATTTGGATGGCTTCTTAATTTCACGACAGCTAGGAAACTGCCTTCTGGAAGGACTAGTATTTCTGGTTAAAAAAATAAAAAGAAAAAAAGAAAAAAAAAAGAAACCAAAACCCTCACATTCAACCTAACCAACTTCTAGTTTGAAATGGCTGGCAACAGGCCTCTTAACATGCAAGAACATGAGATTAAGGGCATGTCTACATGTACTGTGCTGCAGCAGCACAACTGTACCAATTCAGCTGCGCCGCTACAGCACATCTGGTGAAGACATTCTATGCCGGCAGGAGAGCGCTCTCCCGTCAGCCTAATAAAATCACCTCTGTGAACGGCAGAAGCTATGTGGGCTGGAGAACTTCTCAGGGGGCGGTTTACTCATACCCCTGAAACTTAAAATATGCTGACATAAGCTGTAATGTAGACATAGCCTTTGCTATGTAACGTATGTCACTCGGGGTGTGAATAAACCACCCCGTTCTGTACTGCCCTGAGGCTACCTGAGAATTCAGAAGTACCTATGGAGGCACCAGAAGAACAAATTACTTGGCCCTTAAACAAAAGCCTCCCTCCTCCCCCGCCCTTCCTACTGAAGACTGCAGAATTTAGCCCAGACTTTTACATTTAAAAGGGTAATTTAGTGACAATGAAAGCTGAAAGCCCTAAGGAGATTGAAGTCCTTTTCTTGGCCACAGAACAAGTTCACCCTAGTAACACTGTATTTGTACAGCTGCATGTAGCAGTTGTGAAAGCTAGCATAGAATGACTGCTGATAAATATCCAAATATTTTAAATTGGGTCTACAGATGCTAGAACTGTGAAAGGGACAAAACCCAGAAGAAAATGGGCAGAATAACTCCATCCACTTTAGGAATTGCTGAGTTACTTTTTATGGCCTGGGTTATGTAGGTGGCCAGATTAGATGATCGTTGTGGTCTTCCCTGGCTTTAAAAATCTATGGCTGGTATTGAATCAAAATTTAAAGGCGGCTCTTTATGGCAACTGTGCAGTTCCTCCACTACCTTTGCACAAGCCTTTAACTAATATTAGCACTGAAGGCTATACGAGACTCCTGCCCAAGCACGATGCTGTATTTGATACTGCCTTGGTGAGAATCAAATTTGTTAGTAATTTCTTGCACTGTGGATGCACAAACAAGGAAAAGAACAGCTCAAAGCCCATTAGAAACTTAAGACAGTGTCCCTTTTTGCCAGGTACTCAAAGGAACTCCATAGGAAATTCTTTCCTTGCTTCTAGGAAGATGTTATGAGGGGAAAAAAGGAATTATGTGAATAAATCTTCTCTCATCAAGGTGTTTAGAGCCCTGCTTGAGTAAAATAATAAACATCCTAGGTAGGCAATATAAAAACAAGTGGACTATGAAAATTGGTCAAACTGTAAGGATCTTTTAAGGACTAAAATCTTGACTTGTGATTTGTCTTTATTATTTCAGTTTTTTCCTCCAAAAGCAGAGCAACAACAAGTAAATCAGAAAAGTTTAAGTACCAATTTGAGCAGGTACATTTGAGCAGGTAAGATTACATCTTAATCTTTGATTCATGCCTCTAGTAAGAGGCAAGAATAAGTAATCTAGAAATTTATAATGTAAAAGTAAACGCCCAGAAATAATAAAAATGGTACTGTACCACTATTATTCCTGCCAAGCTATACACAATTATCTTCAGCAGTACGACAAAAGAGGCAGTGTGTTACTGAGTAATGGCAGTATGTCTCAAGTGACGGCCTTTACAATTTAACAACCTGGAAAGTGCCTCATTCTCCTAAAAGTGCCTTGTTACCGTATCTTATTTTTAGTTGTGAATTCAATTTCATAACAGGAAAGAAACTGATGCTTACTGAGCATTACTGAGTTACATTAGACAGCATATCAAAGCTGGCCAGAAAGCTTTACTTGGTCCTGAGGGTCAAAATTATTTCACTGTACCTAAGATTTTATGGTCATGTTTAAACAGTCATCATTATAAGCTCGTGAAATTTCCCAGGAAACTACACAATATTACTACACAACTACACAAAACTACACCACATTACCATAGTATCTGAGCACGCGTTCTCTGCAAACCCACAACCACTCACTCCCTCTTTGCCTGCAGCCCAACTCAGACCTTGGTTACACATGAAGATTGTATTGCTTTAACTATACTGGCTTAATTAAAGCGGTACAGCGCCTAGTGTGGACACAGTTATATATTGCTATAAAGGTATCTTGTATCAGCATAGCCATTACCATAGAGAAGGAGAATAAACTACACCAATATAAGGCAACATTATACTGATGCCACTGCATCCGCACTAAGGGTTGTACCATTTTATTTGGGTACAAAAAAAAAAAATCAATCACACGGCTATCTGAAATCGTTATACTGGTACAAAACCCGGGTGTAGACAAGGCCTCAGGCTGCTGAAATTCCTACCTCCCCTCCCCCCAGCTTTGGAAATGGGAAATGGGCAACAGGATAGATTGCTTGATAATTACTTGTTCTGGAGCACCTGGCATTGGCCACTGTCCGAAGATAGGATACTGGGCTAGATGGATCTTTGGTCTGACCCAGTATGGCCGTTCTTATGCTATGCACAGTCTGGCTATGATCCCCTGCTTGGACTGGAAAACCTGATTGTGGGGCTGAAGCAATAACTCACAAACCAACAAGAGCACTCGATACCTGCTTGGGCCCACCGGCACCAGAGGCAGACAGGGAACTGGGGATAGCAATCTCTGGCTGGTGGATCAAGTGCAAGCAGCATTTAGTGCAGGCCTGCTGAAAGAGTAAAGCCCTATGTGGATACACAGGTCCCAGAGACATACTGTTGCCACTGAACTATATGCCTTAAATACACTGATGTCAACAAAAATGCCAGTCCAACAAAAATAAAATTAGTAAGAGAACTTTTCAAATGACATTTTATTCAAACTATGTCACATTTAAACTAAAGACTATCTATTCTAACAAACAGGATTGCGCAGTATGTGCTTTCCTTGTCAAATCACAGGAACTACTGGATATAACAGGGAAGGAGATTCTTATACCTTGGTTGATGCTGAGGCTGTGGTGTAATTAAAGTTATTAAAATGTCTGCTTTATTGCTTATTTGGCTAGGTATTGGCTGCACCATTAAAATCTGTTAAAGGGCAGACAAAATGCAGAAGGACAGATTTGCACAAAACCAAGTAATCAAACTTTTTGAGATTGGGACAAAATGTTAATGTACTGCCTCCTCTCCCAAACGTGTCCATATATACTGTGAAGATGTGTTAAATTGGCATGAGGGATTAAACGGTTTCAAATCCAACAATATGGCTTTCAAGACCCACATTCCAGTTCTGCTATTATACTTCAGACCTTGCCTGCATCACTGCACTCGAACTAGTCCATTCCCTATTCACAAGCCTCTTTCAGCCAAGTCTGACAACCCTGTTATGTAGTGTGAAGCCTGTGTAACAGCTAATTTTCCACTCCACTAGAAGGAGACCACTAGCTCACATCTTTTTATGACGCAGGTTCAATTTTTACTTTTGGGTTTCCCAAATGAAAAGCAATTAATCAGTTTTGCCATCTTATTTCTGAAGAGCTCATAACATGTAGTGCTTTCAGCTAAAAGGTATCAGTATTATTGTGTCTTTACACAATAAAATAGAGTTGGAATTCTAAACAGTTTTCACACCTACCTGCTACGTTGAGCTTTTCAACTGCTCCTAAGCTGGGAGCAGCAGTGGTGGTACTGTTGGTAGAGTTTGCTCCTGTGCCGTTAATTACAAGGTTCTCCACCTTGGACTCTAGCTTGCCAATACGCTCCAAGATATTATCCAGTAAGACTGCAAGAGTTTTCTTTAGATCTATAACAAATGAAAAACAAACCATGTAACATCACACTGGATACCACATCAACACATCAGACATTCATCACTGACACCTCATATCCATCAAATAAAAAAAAGAGAAGCTAATGCAAATACTACTCTGCAGCCCAGCCATGATCAGATACCATTTCACCATTACAGGTCCCCCCTCAGCCACAGCAACTGTCTTAAAATTGTTGGAGAAATCAGATTGTATTTAGAAATCTTTGTTGTGGAGCTCCTCCCATCATATAAATATATTAGGGTTGTCGATTAATCACAGTTAATTCACGCAATTAACTCAAAAAAATTAATTGCAATTAATCACAGTTTTAATCGCACTGTTAAACAGAATAACAATTTATTAAATATTTTTCAATGTTTTTTCTACATTTTCAAATATATTAATTTCAATTAAAACAAAGAATACAAGCTGTACTGTGCTCACTATTATTTTTGATTATAAATATTTTCACTGTAAAAATGATAAAATAGTATTTTTCAATTCACCTCATACAAGTACTGTAGTGCAATCTCTTTATCGTGAAAGTGCAACTTACAAATGTAGAATTTTTTTGTTACATAACTGCACTCAAAAACAAAACAATGTAAAACTTTAGAGCCTACAAGTCCACTCAGTCCTACTTCTTGTTCAGCCAATCACTAAAACAAACAAATTTGTCTACATTTATGGGAGATAATGCTGCCCGCTTCTTATTTACAATGTCACTTGAAAGTGAGAACAGATGTTCACATGGCACTTTTATAGCTCGTATTGCAAAATATTTATGTACCAGATATTCTAAACATTCATATGCTCCTTCATGCTTCGGCCACCATCCAGAGGACATGCTTCCATGCCGATGCCGCTCGTTAAAAAAATAATGCATTAGTTAAATTTATAACTGAACTCCTTGGGGGAGAATTGTGTGTCTCTTGCTCTGTTTTACCCACATTCTGCCATATATTTCATGTTATAGCAGTCTCTGATGATGACTCAGCACATGTTGTTCGTTTTAAGAACACTTTCACTGCAGATGTGACAAAACACAAAGACGGTACCAGTGTTAAATTTCTACAGATAGATACAACACTTGACCGAAAGTTTAAGAATCTGAAGTGCCTTCCAAAATCGGAGATGGGGCTCATGCTTTCAGAAATCTTAAGAGAGCAACACTCCGATGCGGAAACTACAAAATCCAAACCACCAAAAAAGAAAATCAACCTTCTGCCAGTGGCATCTGATTCAGATGATGAAAATGAACGTGTCAGTCCACACTGCTTTGGATCATCATCAAGCAGAACCCATCATCAACATGGACGCATGTCCTCTCGAGTAATGGCTGAAGCATGAAGGGACATATGAATCTTTAGCGCATCTGGCACATAAATAGTTTGTGACGCTGGCTACAATAGTGCCATGCAAATGTCTCTTCTCACTTTCAGATGGCATTATAAACAAGAAGCAGGAAGCATTATCTTCTGCAAATGTAAACAAACTTGTTTGTCTGAGTGATTGGCTGACCAAGAAGTAGGACTGAGTGGACTCATAGCTCTAAAGTTTTACATAGTTTTATTTTTGAATGCCGGTTTCTTTTGTACATAATTCTGCATTTGTAAGTTCAACTTTCATTATAAAGAGATTGCACTCCAGTACTTATATTAGGTGAATTGAAATATACTTTTTTTTGTTTTTATAGTGCAAATATTTATCGAAAATAAATAAATATAAAATGAGCCCTTTGTATACTGTGTTGTAATTAAAATAAATATATTTGAAAATGTAGAAAACAACCAAAAATATTTAAGTAAATGGTATTCTATTATTAACAGCATGATTAATTGCAATAATTTTTTTAAACACTTGACAGTCCTGGAATATTTACATATAAAACTAGTTGATAGCTCAGATACTATTTATGATCGTCATGGATGAGATTTAAATTAATCAAGACATAAAAACTAGACTGGAATTAATATTAGCACTCAGGAAAATTTCATTCATGAACAATCACCCTATGTAAGAACTATTTTTCTATTTTGTCCAAATTAAGATATAAGCTCCTCTGGTCACAGAACTGATCCATGTAACTATTTTGTGAAGCACATTGTAAGAAACAGATCACAAACTGGAATTTCTATAATTTACATAACTGGAAAGCTATGTGTATGTCTTTATAATTAAGATAAAACTGTATCCATATACATTAACACATGCTGTATCTGTGTGTGCATATACACTTGTATTATACATCTGCTTATATAGTGATATATGCAGGTAATTTACACACACACACACACACACACACACACACACACACACTTTTCTATTCAGATATTATCGTAATAGGGTGGGCAATATACACGCTTGTAACGAGTTATCCTGAGTATGCCAATGAACTTGTGAGTTCTTGTTTTAAAACCAGTCAAAATTAACAATCCTGACTGCAGCACAAATTAAACTGTTAAAAGTGATAAATGATTCCTCGTTTGCAACACTGGCTACAGAAACTCTGCAAGCAGCAGCTAGAACTTAGCATTCAGTGCTTATTTTGACATGTAAATCACCAGGATCAAGTTATTTTACACTTTTTATTTGTAAGCAAGGAAACTATTCCTCTTGATTGAGCAGCATAGTACCCAAATCCTTATGTTACACTCAAATGCTCCAATAATGAGATTTAGCTTCACATTTGTGTACCATGAAATGAACAGTCTATGGGATGTTCCAGTGAATGAAAAATATCCCATCCCTATAAACAGGGCTCAGTTCTCATTCAGACTGAGCAAAGCCAGCAATCAACTTTCACACTGTTACATCATTAGGGCCCTACCAAATTCACGGTCCATTTTGGTCAATTTCTCATACATAGGATTTTAAAAACCATTCATTTCATGATTTCAGCTATTTAAATGTGTCGTTTCACAGTGTTGTAATTGTAGGGGTCCTGATACAAAAAGGAGAGTGTGTGTGGGGGGGGGTGGGAAGAGAGTCGCAAGGTTATTGTAGAGGGGGTTGCGGTACTGCTATCCTTACTTCTGCGCTGCTGCTGGTGGCTGGGCAGCTGGAAAGTGGCAGCTGCTGGCTGGGATCCCAGCTCTCAAGGAAAAGCTACTGCCAGCAGCAATGCAGAAGTAAGGATGGCCTGGTAAGGTACTGCCATCCTTACCTTCTGCGCTATTGCCTGCAGAGCTGGGCCTTCAGTCAGCAGCCCCTGCCACTCTCCAGATGCCCAGCTCTGAAGGCAGCAGCACGGAAGCAATGGTGACCTGGTATGGTATTGCCACCTTTACTTCTGCACTGCTGCTGGGGGGCAGCCACAGAGCAGCAGCTGTTAGCCAGGCACCCAGCTCTGAAGGCAGCACAGAAGTAAGTGGGGCTATACTGTGACCCAGCCCTAAAATAACCTTGCAACTCCCTTTTGGATCAGGATCCCCAGTTTGAGAAATGCTGGTCTCCCCCATGAAATCTGTATAGTATAGGGTAAAAGCACACAAAAGACCAGACTTCCTGGGGCGATACCAGATTTCACGGTCTGGGACGCATTTTTCATGGCTGTGAATTTGGTAGGGCCCTATACATTCGGCTTCTTCCTGATCATGCAAATTCTGACTTTTATACCCTACACCAATAATGCTATATACCATATCACCAGAGCCACCCCACGCAAGTAGAGTGGGGAAAAAAATTCTCTATATATCTGCATATTGTGCAAAACAACATAGGAAGAATATGAGGAAGTTGATTAATTAATAACAAATAAAAAGTATACAATTCAGAATTCAGAAAATGTTACAGAAAAGTTGACAGATTGTCTTTACCTCATGACAATGTGGGAAAGGGGACAAAAGGACATAACTATACAAGAATTACAGTGCGGGCCTAAACTGTGAATGTACTGGAGTTTGCCTATTTATGGCACTATCTCAAGAATTTACATTATTCAATAGATGCTACCATTACGCTGTTAATCATGCAAAAATAGGTTTAAAATGTGTAATTATCTTCTTTTCATAACTTTAAAATCAAATGGTTTTCTGATCTGTAATTTGACATGTGGTAGAATTTTCAATTATAATTCATAAGCAAAGATTCACTTGCTTTACACTGGGTTTAGTTTTGTCATATGGTTTTTAGTGTTTCTAATTAGTTTTTAATCAGCAGTCAAATATTTATGCAAACAAGAGAAAGTTTCTGTGGAAAGGCTGTTAAGTTTAAAGTTAAGGAAAGCTACCCGAAAAGAAAATGAATTGCACCTATTTTAAGGATGCTCCAACAACGTACATCTTCTTTCATTGATACTGTTTTCTTTGCCTTCCAAAGACCATAACAAGTGAAAGCACAGAGAGTACTAAATAAAAAAAAAAAAATTCTATCCATATCTATATCTAGAGAGAGAAAGAGCGCGCGCGCTCGCTCATATTTTGAAATATGTGTCAATATATATATATATACATAACATATTGTAAAGCATTTTTATATAAATGTTAATAACTGAAAACTTTAAAAAACAGTCACATTGGAGCAGAGTGACAGAAAAAGATTAAATAGTTATCAACGTGATTTTAAGGTCCAATTTCTTGCAGCCTGTCTGGAAAGGCTGTTTCTCTCAATCTTTTTGAGCTGGTGACCCCCTTTGGGCTTAAAACAAAACAAAACATGAAACCCTCCCCACACTAGAAAAAACTTTCAACCCCGTACCTTCAGCTTTGGCCACAGGACTTCAGCATCCTTGCGAGGCACATGGCTGAAACACATACATTCACTTCCCAGGGCACCCTGTAGCATGGGGGCCCAAGTAGTTGCCCTGCTTCCTAACCCCAATGCCGTCCATGCTTGCAACCCCCTAAACCCATCCCACGACCCCCAGGTTGAGAAACACTGCTGTATAGGATGGGAGCTCCATTTACAAGTTATGTAACATAAAAGATCTTAAAGGTGTCAGTTGTCCAGAGTAGCAATGCATTTTTGGCACTGATATAGCAAGCTCTGGATTTTGGACCAATGCAATTTTTGATTGCCATTAAGCACTTGCTCTAGATAGAGGGTGTGACAAACTGACAATATCCTGCAATATCCAGAACAAACCTTATGGAATTAAGTTAAACTTTACTGAGTCAACTTGAACATTACTGAATTAGAATTAGTACCTTTGGGGTCAATTGTATTAAAAATGCAGTTGTTCTATGTATTATTATAGAATCACATGTAACTTCTAGGAGCAGAGGGACGCTAATGTAATTCCTTCCATTATTAGCCATTTGAAGACACCTCCTGGAGAGGTTTGTATATACTAGTTCAAACTGAATTCTCCAAGGAACCAACAGATAAAGGATTTTAGGGTAAATAGCCTGGTTTTAAATAGACTCCAGGCCTTCTTCCTGATTGTGCAAATGGACAGGTCCATAGAGAGCTCCAATCCTTAGGGAAGACTCTGTGCTTGATCTGAGCTGAAGCTGTAACGAACTTGAAACCATGAGGAAACCCCTTGGATAGGATTTTGAAGGACTGCTCCTGTCAGAGCTCATGTTAGAGTTGGGGTGATCTCTAGTAAGCTTATTAGCATGCATGGGAGGGGGAGGGAATGGGGGTTAATTGTTTTTAAATGTGTTTTCTCTATAGTGATTTTAAATTGACTTGCATACGAAGTGCTGTGTGGTACCTTATAATGGTGGGCAATTACTCTGTTACTAGTCTCTGAAGAGAAACTAAGCAGGCCTGCTTAGGCAGAGTCTCTGGCTTGGATGTCACAGTATAGTTAGGGGTCCGTGCAACTTGGAATACTCTGGTCAGAAAGATATTTCCACTCAAGAGAAGAGAAAGCCAGAGGAGAATGAAGCCTAGAGCAGGTGCCCTTGCTGGTCCACAGAAGAGGAACAGAGGTGCAGTTGCCCTGAACTGTGACAGAGGGCTAGGGATGATTGCTGATATTAAAACATTTAAGTGTTTTGGAACCATCGTGTTGAGCACATTGTTAGCCTCTGTAAATGCATGTTCTTATTACTGTTGCCCTCAGGTTCCCTGCCTTCCCATTAATCTCTCTGAAATTTCTAAAGCTAGAAAACAGTTCATATAATGTGCCACCTAAAATTTTGAAACCCCAGCTTTTAAACAGCATAAAGAATTAACCTTTAAACCTAACTGTTCCCATGATATTGGCTGTTAAAGTCATGCCTGATGATAAAGCAGAGGGGGTGAAATTATGGAAGCAAGATGGTAATCAGAAACACCTTATTTTAAAACATATCACTCATGGGAATTTACTGAAATTCTGTTCCCCTATAATTTTGTTAAGGAATATTTCATATGTAAAGCTTCTTGATAATTAAGTGGAAGATTGAGCATCAGTCTAGCATCCTCTCCCACTAAAGTCAGGGTCTTAGTATTAAGCCATTGGTGACAACATAAACTAATTAGATTTCCATATTCAAAAGGAATGACAGTGACCCAAAAAAAAGTTAGCTAGAGAAAATACTGATGGCTCCTAGGGAAGGCCGAGACAATGCTACCATGGTAGGTCTTTAATGACAGAGCCTTGAAAAACAACTGGATTGACATTCAAATAGACTCCACCCTACAGGGCTAGGCAGCAATAATGGGGAACCAAATGTGTTTACCTGGCCCATACCTCAATAGTTCAGGTCTCACTGAGCCACAGAAGAACGTTCAAATTACCTAAAAGGCAGCAGATGCCAGTCACTTAAAAGATCCATTCAGAAGAGGGCTCTAAGATATATTAGCAGAGTTTAAAATGATCTGTGTGGCTAAGTGGCAAACCAAGTATAAAGCATTTTAAAATTTTATTCATAACTTGTTCCAAACTAGGAACGGACCAATTTAAAAATGGTTATGCCTGATCCATCCTGGCCAGGCAAACAACATTTAAACAGAGTTACAATGAATATGTTAAACAGTTACACAAATGTAATTTAAAGGCAGGGCTCCAGAGGGCATTGCCACTAATATCAGATCGAAGGGAAAAAGGAGAGCAAGGAACCTGCACAAAAGTACAATGCCGAAGGAGTAAAACTAGAGATAAGGTAGGTGAATTCAAGATTAAAAAACAATGTTGCCTGCAGTACGGTGGTGTACAAAGTACAGTGAGAAGAGTAACAAAAAGAAAAAGGGCCTTCTACAGTGCTGCCAACTGCACTAATTGGAGCAGACTGCAGAGAAGGGAAACAGGCAAGCACCTGAAAGTTATCACTTGGGTGCAAATTAAAAAGTAGAAGGGGAAGCTAAGAATGTGTGCCTATCTGATGTGATGAAAACAAGAAATTTGCCCATCCACCCACCCCCATTTATACTATTCTAATGTTTAAAAAGAAAAGTACATAACAAACCAAAGTTAAAAGATGCCCATGTCTAGAACACCGGGTATAAAATAGAGGAAATATGTAAAATCGGTTAAAAAAAATGTTGTTGTGTGAAAATTAAAATTTACTGGCTATTTTCACAAGGAGACAAAACAAACGGAAGCATCAGGAGAGTTGTGATTGTTTAATGGCTATTAAAGGCTGAGGCTTCAGATACATGGTAACAGTTTGGGGAGGCTTTCATTGAATAGTGGATCAACATCTTCTGACTACTGTGATAAATACTGACCATTAACAAGGATTTGGCCTTTAAATAAAATAGTTATGTATATTAAAAGTTTGAGACTTAATTCGATGCACTGCCCAATGGACACCCAACTCAAGTATGGCATTATTCTTAATCATTCTTCTTTAAACAGAGCACTAGTCATACTGTCATTGAAAATACTTTATTGCAAACATCTTAATCCTTCATCTTCAAAATCCCCAGTTTGCACATAAAATGTGTGAAGCTGCAAAGTATATATATATATTTTAATTATTGTTACTTTGCACTTACATAGCACCTGTTTAACTAAAGATCTCACTCTCTTTTCTTAAACAAAAACAGTAAGTTTGTTTCCTGTGAAGTAGGTTAGGATTAGAGCGGAAGTGGGCAAACTACGGCCTGCAGGCCGGATCTGTGAGCCCTGCACCG
Organism: Trachemys scripta elegans; assembly: GCF_013100865.1. NCBI lineage: Eukaryota > Metazoa > Chordata > Testudines > Emydidae > Trachemys > Trachemys scripta. The sequence continues at coordinate 16,209,709 of NC_048308.1, read as the reverse complement.
CGCTCAGAAGTGGCCGGCACCACGTCCCTGCGGCCCGTGGGCGGGGGGGGGCAGAGGGCTCCGTGCATTGCCCTTGCCTCCAGACACCATCCCCCACAGCTCCCATTGGCCGGGAACGGGGAACTGTGGCCAACAGGAGCTTCGGGGGAGGTACCTGGAGGCACGGCAAGGGCAGCGCACGCGTAGCCCTCCGCCCCACCTCCCCCAGGGGCCGCAGCACTTCCTGGAGCGGTGCGGGGCCAGGGACAGGGCAGGCATGCAGGGAGCCTGCCCTGGCCCCAGTGCACACCGCTGCCACCCCGGAGCCACTTTAGGTAAGCGGCGCTGGGCCGGAGTCCAAACCCCTCCTGAACCCTAACTCCCTGCCCCTCGTACACCCTGCACCACTCCTGCACCCCAACCCCCTGCCCTGAGCTCCCTGCTGCACCCCTGTGCACCCCAACCCCCTGCCCTGAGCCCCCTCGTACATCCCGCACCCCTTCTCTGCCCCAATCCCTTGCCCTGAGCCCCTTCCTGCCCACCTCACCACCTCCCACAACCTGCACTCCCTCCCGCATCCCAACCCCTGGCCCTGCATACAATTTCCCCACCCAGATGTGGCCCTCGGCTCAAAAAGTTTGCCCACCCCTGGATTAGAGACAGATCATTTGTCACATCACTGAGCTATAGCTGTCTCTGCTACAGTACCTGACCTCTGTGATCGTGTACCAGATAATTCCACATCAGTATGTACAACAGGAAATGAATCACAGGCAAGTGAAATTGCAGGGGAAATTTAGCTAATGACATTCTGTGTACTTGAATTTTGGCTAGAGCACATTAATGCAACCCTAATTTTACAAAAAATGCTATGAAACCTCTGATGACAGGTGACACTTTATGTTTTGCTGATCAGCTGAGGCTACAGCACCCTTACTTAATGATGGAACATTGGCTAAGTACTGATTTAAAGGGAAGAGCACCACCTACTGAATAATCACCACCATTCTTTGCAGAAATCTGGGCTTTCTTTGTGGGCGGTCTTCCATACAATCTAACCCAACTCTGCTTAGCTTGTGATATTTAATGGGATCACAATACAAGTTGGTATGTCTGCAGGCTGTCAGACACAAATAAAAATAATCACAGAACAAGGGCTAGTTGTTATCTAAGCCACATAGCAATATAATAGTCAGCTGCCTAGGGGATGGTGACCTCAACCTCATGAGCAAACACATTCACAGAAACACCAGAATCTTCTCAGAGGAAACAAAGCAGTAATAGAAACGGCATGCCCTTCCAGCATCTCTGGCATCTGCTGTAAAGAGGTGCTTTCAGCCCACACTGAAGTGAAAGAGGATACCCAAAAAGAAAATGAACGGCTCCTAACTACGTGAGCGTGCAGCCCTAATCTAGGGCATCGTAACTTCCTTGTACAGGTCTAGAAGAAACACCAGTAAGATTTCTCTTTGATAAAATGTTGAAGAGGAAATAATCTCAATGACTAATTAGCAATTAACTTGAGATAGCCTAAAAGGAAGACTACTCTCCATCACAATAGGTGACAAAGAAAGCAAGCTGAAAACACCTAGGAACACACAGTTATATCAGATTTAAAGTGACAGCATCAACCTGAAGTTTAGCCTTTCCTCCCCCCCTCACCTTTTTTTTTTTTTTTAAAGCAAGAGTTTGATAATATGCCCATGTGGGAGCCCTTGCCAATATCTGTGGGTTTTACACATTTTCCCTACTTAAAAAAAAATAATCTTTATTTCTTCTCAGTTTCTGTTTAAAGACCCACACAAACATGGGACAAAGGAAACAGTGAAACTTACTATATATAAGTGCTGTCAATAGTAGGTAAAAGATTCAGAGAAATGGATGATTAAACTTGGGACTAAATACCTGATTTTACTTTTTAAAACTGTTTTAGGAAATGTAATTTTATTAAGATTCAGCAAAAATCAGAACTGAAATGGAAAAGATCAGAGAAAACACACACAAGCAATTGTCAAGTTTTAGATTATTTTTTATTCAGCGTCTCTTGAATCACTTCACACATCTAAACTGAGAAATCACTTCACACATCTGAACTGACAGATCAAGTTTCTCAGTAAATGGCAATGACAGATTTTAAACAGAGATAACAATATATAGATAATCACAGTCACAGCAGACGTAAATACTGTGAACTGTAGTAAAAATCAGCAGTGGACTGAATCATAATGGGTTCAAGATAGTCTCTGAAGAGCATGATGTAAATAAATTTGGATTTTGGACTACGCACAATTCACAGCAATTCACACCTACGCATTTCTTTGCTGAACCTTTTCTGATTCTAATCTCTCTTTTGAGATGAAGTGATCAGAAATGCATGCAGTATTCAAAGTCTGGGCATACCATAGTCATTAGAAAAAATAATCCCAGCTATATATACACAAAATGATGGAAGTCTAAATTAGCTGTTGCCACACAACAAAAAGATCTTGGAGTCATTGTGGATAGTTCTCTGAGAACATCTGCTCAATGTGCAGCAGCAGTCAAAAAAACTAATAGAACTTTAGGAACAATTAGGGAAAGGTGAGATAACATGACAGAAAATATCATAATGCCACTATGTCAGTGGTTCTCAACCAGGGTCTTTCACGCGGGTGCACCAACTCATCTGGAGATTTGCCTAATTTTACAAAAGGTTACATAAAAAGCACTAGCGAAGTCAGTACAAACTAAAATTTCATATAGAATCATAGAAGATTAGGCTTGAAAGAGATCTCAGGAGGTCATCTTGCCCAACCCCCTGCTCAAAGCAGGACCAACACCCACTAACTCATCCCAGCCAGGGCTTTGTCAAGCTGGGCCTTAAAAACCTCTAAGGATGGAGATTCCACCACCTCCCCAGGTAACCCATTCCAATGCTTCACCACCCTCCTAGTGAAATAGTTTTTCCTAATATCCAACCTAGACCTCTCCCACTGCAACTTGAGACCATTGCTTCTTGTTCTGTCATCTGCCATCACTGAGAACAGCCGAGCTCCATCCTCTTTGGAACCCCCCTTCAGGTAGTTGAAGGCTGCTATCAACCCCCCTCCCCCTCACTCATCTCTTCTGCAGACTAAACAAGCCTTGTTCCCTCAGCCTCTCCTCGTAAGTCATGTGCCCCAGCCCCCTGATCATTTTTATTGCCCTCCACTGGACTCTCCAATTTGTCCACATCCCTTTTGTAGTGGGGGGTCCAAAACTGGACGCAACACTCCAGATGCGGCCTCATCAGTGCTGAATAGAGGGGAATAATCACTTCCCTCGATCTGCTGGCAATGCTCCTACTAATTGCAGCCCAATATGCTGTTAGCCTTCTTGGCAACAAGCGCACACTGCTGACTCATATCCAGCTTCTCATCCACTGTAATTCCCAGGTCCTTTTCTGCAGAACTGCTGCTTAGCCAGTTGGTTCCCAGCCTGTAGCGGTGCATGGGATTCTTCCTTCCTAAGTGCAGGACTCTGCACTTGTCCTTGCTGAACCTCATCAGATTTCTTTTGGCCCAATCCTCCAATTTGTCTAGGTGTCACTGGACCCTATCTCTACCTTCCAGCATCTCTCTCCCCACAGCTTTGTGTCATCTGCAAACTTGCTGACAGTGCAATCCATCCCATCATCCAGATCATTAATAAAAATGTTGAACAAAACCAGCCCCAGGACTGACTCCTGGAGCACTCCACTTGATACTGGCTGCCAATTAGACATCGAGCCGTTGATCACTACCCGTTGAGCCTGACAATCTAGCCAGCTTTCTATCCACCTTATAGTCCATTCATCCAATCCATACTTTTTTAACTTGCTGGCAAGAATACTGTGGGAGACCGTATCAAAGACTTTGCTCAAGTCAAGATATATCACGTCCACTGCTTTCCCCATATCCACAGAGCCAGTTATCTCATCATAGAAGGCAATTAGGTTGGTCAGGTATGACTTGCCCTTGGTGAATCCATGTTGACTGTTCCTGATCACCTTCCTCTCCTCCAAGTGCTTCAAAATGGTTTCCTTGAGTACCTGCTCCATGATTTTTCCATGGACTGAGGTGAGGCTGACCAGACTGTAGTTCCCCAGGTTCTACTTCTTCCCTTTTTAAAAGATGGACACTATATTTGCCTTTTTCCAATCGTCTGGGACCTCTCCTGATTGCCACGAGTTTTCAGAGATAATGGCCAATGGCTCTGCAATCACATCAGCCAATTCCCTCAGCACCCTCAGACGCACAAGTCCATGGGTCCAGATCTAATGTATGTCCAACTTTTCTAAATAGTTCGTAGCCCCCTGTTCTTAGGGCTGCTCACCTCCTCCCCATGCTGTGCTGCCCAGGACAGCAGTATTGGAGTTGATTTTATCTGTGAAGACCGAGGCAAAAAAACCATTGAGTACTTCCGCTTTTTCCACATAATCTGTCACTAGTTTGCCCCCCTCCGCCCCGGTTCATTAAGGGTTCCACACTTTCCCTGAACTTTTTCTTGTTGTTAACATACCTGTAGAAACCCTTCTTGTTACCCTTCACATCCCTTGCTAGCTGCAACTCCAGTTGTGTTTTGGCCTTCCTGATTACACCCCTGCATGCTTGAGCAATATTTTTATACTCCTCCCTAGTCATCCGTCCAAGTTTCCACTTCTTGTAAGCTTCCTTTCTGTGTTTAAGCTCACCCAAGATTTCACTGTTAAGCCAAGCTGGTCGCCTGCCATATTTGCTATAGACAATGACTTGTTTATACTGTTCTATATATAATCAGCGGTTCTCAAACTGTGAGCGAGTTTGTTTTAATGGGGCCACCAGGGCCAGCATTAGACTGACTGGAGTCCAGGGCAGAAGGCCAAACCCTGAGCCCCACCGCACGGAGCTGAAGCCAAAGCCTGAGTTAACTGAGGTGAAACTTGGGGTGTTCAAGACAAATCAGATTCCTGAAAGGAGTACAGTAGCAGAAAGATTGAGAACCACTGCACTATATAAATACATGGTACGCCCACACCTAATGTACTGAGTGCAGTTCTGGTCACCTCATCTAAAAAAGATACATTAGAACTGGAAAAGGGGCAGAGAAGGGCAACAAAAATGATTCAGGGTATGGAACAGCTTCTATAGAAGGAGAGATTATAAAGACTGGGACTGTTCAGTTTAGAAGAGAGACAACTAAGGAAGGATGAGATGGTCTATAAAACCACAAATGGCATGGAGAAAGTGAATAAGTGTTATTTACCCCTTCACATAACACCTGATGAAATTAACAGGCAGCAAGTTTGAAACAAACAAAAGGAAGTACTACTTCACACAACCTGTGGAACCATTGAATGTTGTGGGGCTAAAAGTATAAAGGGATTAAAAAAAGAATTAGATAAATTCATGGAGGATAAGTATAATCAATAGCTATTAGCCAAGATGGTCAGGGTGGAACTCCATGTTCTGGGTGTCCCTAAACCTCCAACTACAAGAAGCTGAGACTGGATGACAAGGGATGGATAACTTGAAATTACCCTGTTTTGTTCATTCCCTCTGAAGCATCGGGTATTAGCCACTGTTAGAGACAGGATATGGAGATAGATGGACCACAGGTGTGGCCCAGTATGGTAGTTCTTGTGTTCTTAAATAGTGTCATCATGATATTTTCTGTTTTATTAACTCTTTCCTAATGGTTCCTAACATTGTTAGTTTTTTTTTTTGACTGCCAGTGCACACTGAGCAGATGTTTTCAGAGAACTATCCAGGATGACTCCAAGATCTTTTTCTTGAGTGGTAACAGATAATTTATACCCCATCACTTTGTACATATAGGTGGGATTATTTTTATAGGTGCTCTGGGGCTGGAGCACCCACGAGACAAATTAGTGGGTGCTCTGCACCCACCGGCAGCCAAGCTCCCCCCCCCACCTCCTTCTCCCTCCCACAGAGCACCATGTCCCCACTTCTCCCCCTCCCTCTCAGCGCTTCCCACCCCCCCGCCACCTAACAGCTGTTTGGCGGCACTTAGGACTTTCTGAGAGGGAGGGGGAGGAGTGGGGATGCGGCACGCTCAGGAGAGGAGGCGGAGAAGAGGCAAGGCAGAGGCGGGGATTTAGGGAAAGGGGGTGGAATAGGGGTGGGGACATTGGGGAAGGGGTGGAATGGGGGTGGGGCTGGGGTGGGAAAAGGCGGGGTGGGACGGGGATGTTGGGGAAAGGGTGGAATGGGGGTGGTGCAGGGGCGGGAAGAGGCGGGGCCGGGGTGGTGCAGGGGCGGGAAGAGGCAGGGCCGGGGGGGGAGGGGTGGAGCACCCACCGGGCAGAGGGGAAGTCGGCCCCTATGGGTGAAGCCCTAGTCTAAGGACAGCCCCACCTGACGCAAAAAATGCAACTGGGTCCCTTCCATTTCCCAATACAATGTCATGGAAGCAAGCTTCAGAACCATTGTTGGATGAGCGTACCATATGACACTGAAGCATCACCATATCAATAAAAACTTTTCCTTTTCTCCACTTAAGCAAAATAAGTAATTTACTGCTAGGGTATATCACTTTGGGCTTGTCCCATAAATAGAATGACTTCCCTGAATTAAGCTGGGTCTATGTGCTGGGGTCATAACAGATATTGGCACATTCACACACTTTCTCCAGCCCAGTATTGCTGAATGTTGGGGCAACATATATGTGATCTAGCTGTGCTGCCTGCATCCTTCCCACTACAAACCCAGCTGCTGTAACTTCATATTTATCATCACAGGAGTATGATACATTCTGGTGATCATTTTTTATGGTGTTTCCAAGACAACACTTTGCAATTCTTAGGCATGTTTCAAACTCCAGCACCTTCCCCTTGTATCACAGACTTTTCCATGTGGGTTCTCAGTTCTGAGTTTTCCAAGCTTTTATACATTCTCCAATTCATCTTTCAACAAAAAAGAATAATGTGAACTGAAACCAGACCATTTTGAGAAGAATCTCTCTGGCAAGGCTGAAGAACAAACTTTGGTTCTCAGCCAGTGGAAAGGCGGGAACCGCGTTGGTCACTGCCAGCTATTAATAATCTTAGCTTGGAATTTTTCTGTAAGAATAGAAAAAACTGAAGCATCACATTCAAACCACAGAGGCAGAGCTGTCCCTGAATCTAGAAAGTGCAGACTAAACTAAGAGATCATAAAGTAGCTGGGGATTTGTGAGTGACTTGATTGTTCCTATTGATGACTGGTTATATTCTGTCTGCTGGAAAGATTGTGGCCAGAAAACCCATTAACCTTAATTAGTACAGATAATTATTTTAAAATAGAATCAATATAGTTCTGAAGTTTCCATTATAAAGGCAAATGTTTACTGCTTAACTTGAGTACAAATATTACAGTTACAGAATTAAATGGTGCATTTCCCCCCACAACCATCCACTCTTACAGTAATATTCAGTTCCACTGAGAAAAACAAAGGCTGGATTTGGGGGATTTTAAGTATGGTTTCAGCACCACAGAACCCTACTCTGCTGGGGCTTTGAGCCCTATAGGCTTAAGGGACAGGACTGGTAGATCAGTTAATTAAGACTATGGAAGAGAATGACCAGTGGACTGAAGAAGCCACAAGGCACTACTTCAACCTAAAGCAGAATGGCTCCACTGCTGCTCCACACCTTGTGAGAAGAGGATTACTTCCCACTATCCATAGGGAGATTGCCAGTATACAACTTGGTCAATTGGGCTGTATTATGAGGTCAATTTTTTGGGCCATAAATAATGTTGAGAAAACAAATTAATTAACCAGCATTTTCTAGGAAGCTTCTAGGTATTCTAGAATATGAACTCACCATATGCTGTCATCGTCCCAACATAAGGCCCATCAACCACATTTCTATTTTCTTCTGCCAATGCTTTGATATATCTTTTGCTGAGATCCAATATTTGCTCACGAAGCACTGAACTGCTTTCATGTTGAGTTCGCTGTTGAATAGTAAAATGCAGAAGCATCATTCCCCAAATAAAGCCAAAAGTCACCAGAAAGAAGCCAAGTTTCTGAGAAGATAGTTTCCACGGAGTAAAGAATGCCATGGCTTCCCAACAGCTTCACAATCACCGCACGGGTTCTTAAAGCATGAAACCAAGGAGCAAATGCATGGTCCAGGTATGTAAAGATCACACAATGCAGGAATCAATCTCACTCTGGTGCATTAGTCAGTGTATTTCCTCCTTTCAGTTCCATCCTGCTGCTGCCAAAACAAAGAAAAAAAGGCACATGGTCACCATAAAGTACTAGAGTATCTCCAAGCTGTATTTTGTTTGTATTGTAACTTTTGCAAAATATGAGTAGAAAACAGGCTTTCTTTGTACATTTTAAATTTGTTATACTTTACAATATGAATCAGAGCAGGAACAAGCTGGGAAAAGATTTGGAAAGAGAACAAGTATTAAAAAATTAAATGCATGTTAACCAGCGTAGAACACCTTTGAAAATTTGGACCAAATTCAATTCTTTAAAAAGTTTCCAATCTGAATTTCAAGGTAAAGGTATTTTAGTGCAATGGGTGAATGAAGATCTTATCTTGCCAATTTAGTGGATTTAAAACAATCCTACCATAATTCTTTTCTCAGAGAAGTAATTTTAGCTGGCAGTGACAGTGCTATTCGTTTCTGGCAAGAGATAGGGCATATAGCTAGATAGGTAATCAGGAAAGTAGATTCTCTCAAGGGAAAAAGGAAAAAAGTGTTCTGCATTATTTAAGCAAATGCAAGCTCTCCTGGCTTACATTACAAGTATTCAGAGGATTGGAAGAATCTATTGTTTTTGTGTGGCCTCAGTGCCGTGCGTCTCAGAGGAATAGCTTCAAAGTTATTTCATAGCGAATAAGAGTTCAATTAGCACATTTCTGTGCCACACTTATGAATATAAATATATTTCTGAACTGTCACACTACACCTTTTGTGTTTTAAAATGCTCTCACTGGTCTAATTTCAGCATATGCAATTTCAGCAAAGAGTTAGTATATGACTATCTAAAAATCAAATAGTGGCTCCATTTTTGCATAACACTCAATAAAACCTAGCCAACATCCAATTTTTTGAACGTATTAGTTAATATTAAACAGAACAAAGAAAGCTTACTTAGGAAGTTTCAAGTCAGGTTTTTTAGCATAAAACACTGTAAAAAGGAGAAATACTAAAAGGAAATTAAGTGTAACCTTTAATTTAAAAAAACAGATTTAGTAAAGCATTATCCTTTTAACTTTATAATGTTCCCAGACAGGAATACAGAACACACAATGTTCTCTTTTTATTTTGTACTTGCACAGATAACATAGATGTTGCCTGTTTTAATAGAATAACTATAGATATGCCTGCTAGCACTGCTGTACATACTTATGGGCACATCAAAAATTCTATCAGAAGCCTTGCTTTTGGTAGAATTAACCACTCCTTGGAGGAAAATGGCCACCTTTGGCCAGAATATAGTGCAAAAAAGTCAATAAGTAAAAACACTCTGATTTTAAATCAAAGACATCCAAGACACTAACTCCCACAATGAACTGAAATTTCGTATAAAAGTTGTCAGCCCTACATTAATATGTTTTTAACCATTACAATTATATTATTTCTTCCCATAATTATACTGTGCTTCAAGACTGGGCAAGGTGAAACCAGAGTAAACAAAATGCATGGCATAAATGAGGTTGTGACGTTGCATTCCATATGATTTTATGAAAAGATGCTAATAAGTGAGAATATAATGTAACTGGAATATGCTTCATGCAAAAGGTCTCTTGTAAGGTATCATTACAAAGCTTATAATCTACTGAGTGTGGTCATCCTATTTGTATAAATGTATCATTCTTGTATCTGAAACTAGAAATATGAAATACAACTCTGAGATCCTATTGTAACTATGCAAAGTGTGGGCCATTATTACCCAGTATAAGCTTTATACGGAGTAAAATGGATTTAATTTGGGGCTTGGATGTCATTGGGAGTTGGGTGTCTGGGTGCTGGTGACAGGAACACTTGCTAAGCCGTTTTCAGTTAAGTCTGCAGCTTTGGGGGTGTGGTTCCGTCCCTGGGTCTATGTTGCAGCAGATTAGCATATCTGGCTCAACAAGGCAAGGTTCTGAAGACCCAAGCTGGCAGGGAAGATGGGCTCAGAGGTAGTCTCAGCATGTCAGGTGACAGTCCCAAGGGGGTCTCTGAGACCGAACCCATTACAGAGGTACTATAAGGTTTTTATTGATGTTCGTTTAGGGCAGAGGTTCCCAAACTATGGGGTGCAGCCCCGTGCGAGGGATGATAAGGTTTATCAGGGGCACAAAGACCTGATGGGGTCAGGCTGAAAGGCTGGAGTCAGGAGAGGGCTCTGTCCATCAGGGGAAGCAGACAGGGCTCTGTGCAGGTGGTCTCAGCTGCCAGAATCAGGCTCCCTGCATGCCTCATTCCCCCACTGTTGCAGCTGCCATCGCCAGCAGTTATGTTCCTCTGATGGGGATGCTGGCAAAGACTCTGGGAACGAGGAACAGAAAGCTATACCCCAAGAATACTGACATCCCTCCCCCACCAGACAGTGCCCCTTCCTGACCCTGACCCTTCAGTGCAGCTCCAGGGCACACAGCCCCATCTACTTGCCCTGCCAGACAGAGCCTGCACAGGGAAAGCAGACGTGGCCAAGCTCAAGCTCTGGATGGATAAAATTAACACTAACAACAAAAAAATCAATGTAAAAATGGCCATTTTCACAAAAAATGTTAACACTGTCAATTTTTGACTTTTTCTTGGACTTAAAACAAATACATGTAATAAACTGTCTCTTGCAGATGTGTGTATTGAATATGATAGGAAGAAAACTAATGCAATGGAATCCAACGAAGATCATGAGCTGAACTGAAGTGTGCATAGCAAATTAGTTAACATTTTCATGAAAAAGATTACAGGGAAGAAAAAAAGACTACCTATTCTCCCATCATCTTCCACACACCCAACCTCCTTCACGTGAGTAGGAACAAGATGAATGTTCCAGCTTCCACGGTCTAAGTAAAAGTCGCCATCCTGGACAACTACTCAATCATTTAGTCTACTAATTCATAGTTTAGGAATTCTAGTGTCTAGGAGCTTGATGAATACCCAGAATCCTGTAGCCAGGTGATCTTTAGTTTCATAGTACCATTGAGTATATGAGGATTTAAATACATGTATGAAGACAAGTTCTCTGCTCCAAAGAGCTTGAAATTTAGGGCCCTGATTCTGCAAAGACTTATGCAAAGACTTCAATAGGACTTCTCAGTGTGTGAAGCTCAGCATGTACATTGTCTTGCCAGGATAAGGGCCTAAACTGTCAACACACAAAGGCCAGAAGGGCACTTCAAAGTTCAGAAATCAGATATGCAGCATAAAACAGATTTTTGTGGTATTGTTTTGGTGGAGAACCATGAAAGTAATTAAAACTAAACTCAATCACAGTTAAACACACACACAATTTCTTCTTGTAAGCTACTTTGAATGGTTGCCTATGTACTCTGAAGTGTCTGGTGACCTTAGAGTCCCTCTTCATGCACAGTAACATGAGCTAAACAATCACCGGATTTAAATAGGTTGGGACTGGTAGTGTGATATTTTTAGTGAGGCCTCAAATCAGGAATTCTCTCCTCCACAGTTTAACAGAACCCGAATTAGTTGATTAGCATGCTTCAAAATCTATTTTCCCCAAAACTCATCATGTCTTCTTGAGTCTTGTTTGAGTGGGATGAGAGGGACTTTAGATAGTAGACATTGTTCCACATGTATTGTACATGTCTCTAGAGTAAGTGATAGGCAAAACAAAAGTAAAAAAAAAAAAAAATCTGGTCTCTGATTTGGCTCATGAATGTGGGGATCCAACTACTTTAGATGGAACTGCACCACAACCTAAAATAGCAAATACTGCATTGAGTACTGTACAGAAGCAGATTTGATGTAAAAGCACTTGAGAATTGTAACCAAGCAGAATTATCTTTAGATAAGGTGTTGAAAATAGCTGATAGGCCAAACAAAGAAGAGCATATGAAAAACTGTATGTGAATACTCTGCTGGAAATAGCCAGGAATTTATGTTATTTATGTGTTCTAACAAAAAAAGAAGCTCTTTATTTAAGAGCAATTTGAAATGCATCTCTTTAAGCAAAAATGGTAAGTCACATCACCCCAACTAAAATCGACACTCAGGTTATACAAGTTTTTCATGTTTCTGAAATTATTTTCATAAAAAGAAGTTCATAATAATTGCAATACCACATGCAATTTGGGTCATAATCATCTTCAGTAATTAAGAAAATAGTTAGCCCTTTTTCTACTGAATTAATCACTCTTATAAGAGACTGCCAGTTTCTGATATTTCATGCCAGTAGGAGAAAAAAATTTAACACTTCTTTAAAAACCAATAACAAAAACAACAACCCAAAACATGTTTTCAGCAGTTTCATGAAACAAGCAATGCTTCCCCCCCACCCAATTTTCTTTTAAATGAAACACACACAGTCCAGTTATAAAAGGCATAGTGGTCCCCTACTCGCTACACTGGAGTATTTGGTAAAAAGAACCCCACCATTTTATTTAGATTAAGGATACGTCTACACCATGGGTGCTACACGGCACAGCTTTGCCCCATAGCGTAGATGCTTCTTACATCAACGAAAGGGATTTTTCCATTGATGTAGGTAATCCACCTACCCAAGCAGCAGTAGCTAGGTTGACAGAAGAATTCTTCCGTCGGCCTAGCCATGTCTACACTGGGGTTTAGGTTGACTTACCTACAGTGCTAGGCGGTGTGAACTTTTCATACTCCAAGCAACGTAGCTACAATAATCTAAATTTTAAGAGTAGACCAGGGCTAAATTATTCCGGCAAAGACACTTTATAGAAGAAAGTGCCCTACAAACGTACGGCACTATTTCTATGTTAAATAATAAATGGCACACCTTACTTAGCATTCTAAGCCATCTAATTGACATTGTAATGTACAAAGCTACAAAGAGTATATCTACACAGCAAAAGCTGAGCACTAGTGTAGTTGCCTGAGCTAGCATGAGTAAGAACAGCAGTTAAGACAGTGCAGTACAGGTAGTGCAAGCCTGGCACAGATCCCATGTAGGGACAAGGCACTGTGCTATCGTGTCTGTTATTATTACCCGTGCTAGCTGGATTCAAGTTAGCTAGTGTAGGCTAGCCCATGTGTTTTTGCTGTGTAGATATACCCTCAAGTAGCAGTGAGATCTGTAGACCCAGACTGATTCAGTTTTTATATTGAAAAATGCATACTAATTTAAATTCCTTGCTATCAAATATCCAAGGTTAAAAAAAATCCTTTGGTGCACTCTGATGTAGAGAGGTGGAAAAAACCTTTGGACTTAACATAAGAACGGCCATACTGGGTCAGACCAAAGATCCATCAAGCCCAGTATCCTGTCCTCTGACAGTGGCCAATGGCAGGTGCCCCAAAGGGAATGAACAGACAAGTTATCATCAAGTGATCCATGCCCTGTCACCCAATCCGAGCTTCTGATAAACAGAGGCTAGGGACACCATTCCTGCCCATCTTGGCTAATTTCCATTGATGAACCCATCTTCCATGAATCTATCTAGCTCCCTTCCACCCAAATATTGTAATAAATAATAATTCCGCATTAAAACCAAGGCTAACCTGATATTTATTCACTTCAGGGTTTCATGCCTCCCTATTTACATTAATACTTGTTTCTTTTTAAATAAAGTCTATATCCCACAGTCTGAAATATATATCCATTCAGATTTTTTTTAATACTGTAAATTCAGTTAGAACTATTGTGTCATCTTTAACTCACTACTTTGCATACAAGTACACCACTACTTATATGGACATTAGGTTAGACTAGTATGTGTGATCATACAACACGTGTTGAGATGGTCAAGCAGAATGGGCTGTTTGATTTGTTAAACAACACTGAGATAAGATTTAACAGCCAAAATATCATGTTAATGTTAATTCTTGTTCTGCTACAAAGTTTTATAAAGATTGATTACACATACTATAGCATGTATCTTATTTTTTAAAAAAAATCTGTTGCAGAAGAGTTACAGAAGTTTAGGATTTTTTTTAAATGCATATATATTTGTGACATTTTCTTTCCAGTCTGTACTAATAAGAGGTCAGGTGATAACAGAAGTTTGAGACAGTGTTGCTCCAGTGTCTCGGTTCAAGGTATGGTTCAGTAGTTCTATGAATCAGTGATGGACTTATAATTATGGAGCGCTCGAAAGCCGCATACTTAGCGCACATAGCTCATAACTAATCAAATGTGTGCTCGCAAAATGACAGATTTAGGATCTCCATGCAAATATTTTCCAGAATCCAAGATCTTTTTTAAAAACGGAACACACTGCATTTCTCTGTTTGTATTGTTTCTGCAATACGCAGCAATACACTACCGTGTTATGGAGTATGAAGTCCAACAGAGTGAAACCACCACCACCTCCATTCAGATGGATAGGCTGCTAATGTGGAGGCCGGATTATGATTATTTAAATGCCAATCCAGTGTGAGTGGACACATCTGGCATGACCCCAACATTCCATAGAAAAGTGATGCCAGGACTCATGCTCTATGCATCAGCAGTGGACTAACCCATTTAAAGAGATGCATATGTGTGCGCTCATGTAAATCCTGAAGCTAACTGGGATAGCTAGCTCTAGTACTAGTGACACATGTAAGTAAGGGCAAAAATTCCAGCTAATATACACACACATTAAACTTTACTAGTAATGCTAACTTACCTCACAGTAGATGGTGTGCTGCATATCAGACGGTGTTGGTATGTTCAGATCAACCCATCAAGAGCAAATTAATAGCAGGGTATCGCAGCATACATCCAACCTAGTTTTCACAGAGTTGGCTAGTCTCTATTCAGAAACAGCTCTAAGTCTCGGTTACAGTTTTTTCAATTAGTTTGTTCAGACTGATTTTCCCTGGCTTTCTTTAATTTCTTGTATGGCTTCAGACAATATGCAACATTTGTTTTCTTTCCCTCTCCTAGAGACTGATTCATCTCCCCTTCTTATAGGCACAGCATTACTGGTGAGGTTTGGGTTACTGACTTCCTCTGTGTGGTCATTTTACACAGTTAATTAAATTTAAATAATAGAACTGTTAATGAAAGATGGACAAAAAAGGCAGTTCATTTTAGAATTATGTTCATCTGCCGTTTTTCTTCGAATGGAGATAACTACATAGAAATCAACTGATAAAAACTAATGTATGAGCACAGAAAAACAGACATGAAGAAATGCTAGATCGGGGTAGGCAATCTATGGTACGCGTGCCAAAGGCGGCACGTGAGCTGATTTTCAGTGGCACTCACACTGCCCGGGTCCTGGCCACTGGTCCGGGGGGCTCTGCATTTTAATTTAATTTTAAATGAAGCTTATTAAACATTTTAAAAACCTTATTTACTTTACATAGAACAATAGTTTAGTTATATATTATAGACTTATAGAAAGAGACCTTCTAAAACCGTTAAAATGTATTACTGGCATGCAAAACCTTAAAATTAGAGTGAATAAATGAAGACTCGGCACACCACTTCTGAAAGGTTGCCGACCCCTGCGCTAGATTCTGAAAAAAGTTTCTACTTTATGTGATCAACACATTGTCTATTGTTGAACAGTTTGCAACACCACAGACCTTTTCCATACACAATATAGATGGTACCAAAATGTCTGATATTATATTTGAACAACTAATGGAAACTAGGGAATGGATTACAAAAGGCATGCATATACATGAACAAGATTTTTTTTTATACTTGTTTTTCTGCAACTGTAACACCAGCATCTAAACCATCATGGTTCACAAAGTATTTGCACATTGCTAAATTCTTTGGAATATCTCCTACTTGTGGGGGCGGGAGGGAGGGCCGGAGTGCACAAAATTCTTAGTTCCTATTGGTTGCCTCCTGCTTGCTTCACACAGAAGGGAATGTCTATGCATCAGGCAATGATAGCAGCAACCAAGTCACAGAAAGATGCAAAATGGAACTTAATTATTAAGTGTTAATTATCAATCCTGTCTGTATTTTAATGCCTCAAACACATCATCCTCTTCCCATTTATCCACATGGTAATTTACAATGGTCAAAAAGAAGCCAAGTACCTAGTGTTTCCTGGACTAGAATATTTGTAGCCAAAACCCATCTGATGTGAGATCTATACAACAAATACAGCCAGATCCAAAGCTCACTGAAATCAGTGGGAAGGCTCCCACTGACTTCAGTGGACTTTGAATTAGCCCATAATGAACCTTTTAGCAACCTTAAAATGGTTTGGTAAGTTTACATCTTAAAAATTCAATTTTAAATGATTCGCACTTTTCACATCTAAGGCAGACAATCTGATAAAATGCAAAAAACTCACCACAGCTAGCAAAAAGACAGATGCACTCTGGATAAAACAGTGCCTCTGTGGCAAACACCAGTAAGCAAATGAAAGATATGCAGATAGCAACTTCCAGCTGTGTCAACCCATGCACCCACCTACTGTTTTAGCCTGAAGGAGCTGCCCTTCAGATCACCTCACAGAGAGAAAGGGTATTTGAAAGCTATGTGATAATGAGTTAACCCGTTCAATAGCTTCTTTTACCCCTGTCATTAAAAGCACATTTCAGAATTTAAATTGCTTAACACAAAATAAATGCACAAAGCAGTTACCTTAACTGCATTAAGAATTCTTGAAAACATTTTTGTCATCTTTCCTGACTTTTTTTAATTATATAAACAGAACGCTCTCATCCCTCTCTCTCCCTCTCTCCTAACCCTCAACTACACCTCAAGTGGGGCACAGAATAACCACCTCCGGATGCAAGTCAACAAAGTGAGAGAAGCAGAATGATGCCAGGTTGACAGCTGAGGCAGGACGGACGGACGGAGATTGGAAGTAAAAATATATATTTATTTCTCTTTTCTTTTTAAAGAAGAAAGTGTAGGGGAAATTGAGGTACTGGGGAGAAGAGCAGCCTTTGGTGAGATGCCTTAAAAAAACATCACTTTTCGCCTTGAACAAGCAGCCTACCTTCACTTTCCAAAATAGCTTTGTCACTTGTGAACACGATGGGTGGCAACTCAAAGATTTTTTATGAAAGTCCCTGATTATACTAAGTATTTTGAAATCTTTCTAGTTTCCAGCCAAGCATACCACAATATGTAGCTTAGCTACACAGAAATGGGCAGCAGCAGATGCTCCTCTCTTTATGCTAGTGACCTATTTACTTGTCGCCAGATTTTGTGATGCCTGGAGAGATTAAAACAGTAACAATCCCTCCTCCGGAGATTTTTTTTTTTTTTTTTTTGCAAGTACAAATCTCACTCTGATGCAAATCAGAAGTTTTGTTGTCCTAAAAAACGAACACAGCAAAATAAATCTTGAATCCACAGTGTCAGGATCATTACTCTTCAGTGTGCTGTACTGAGTAGGTTCAACATAAATACCCTTCCACATTATCCCAACTAAAAAATAGGCAATTCATTTACCAATTCAGCACCCCCAGCTTTTCTCTTCCTTTTACCTTCTTAAAAAAGATTTCTGAAAAACCACCAATGGGGCAGAGCACCTACCTTCTACATTTGTTCTGTACTTTATTGTATCCACTGCAGCTTTAAACTGTAAGTTATTTGGAATAGGATCTACTGTACTGCCTTGTGCAAGCTGATGATACCAAGTTATAAACAAATAACTCAGACTGGCTGCAACCTGTGATTTCAGCATGTATAATCAACTGTCCCCACAACCAGAGTAAACTTTTCATCAGAAAAAAATACAAAATATGCTAGAAAATTAATGTTCTGGAATTATGCTTTGGGACAACATTTTGCACGGGCTCTGCTCTCTATCCACTATTCTAAGGCTCATGGAAGCTACATTTCCCATTTATGGAAAAGAGAAAGCTGTTGTGCTAGCCAGTTGGGAATGCTGAACAGGTAGAACAAGATGACCCAACAATGAAACAGATGCCCAGCCAGGGGACTCAAAGCTCATACTTCTTCAGAGCTTCTAATGCAGACGTGGCTTGGAAAGACAATGATCTGATAGTAAAGAGATGTTGCAGAACAAGTACATATGGCCCCACTGATCCTATTTTTAATCCTTAGGGGTTTAATTTATCTGTAGCAGAGTAGCAACAACAGCATTCAGAACATCACCACAGGTTAGCCTGATTTATGAGTGCAAGCATCAAAAGGAAATCAGAGGTACTGCAGTGCATTCCAAGCCTGGCAGTAAGAGTGTGATTTTGAAGTTAAGAGAATCAGATAAGATTAAAAGACCCAGAAGGCAGGGGTCAGAGATGTGGAGAAGGATAATACAGAAATATGTAAGAACTTGAAAACCAGTGAGGGGCACATTAATGCCATTGTTCGAGATAATATACAGCTTAGTTTTCTTTAAACCAAAGCTCCAGAGAAAAATGCTGGAAGTAAAAATGTGCGATTACTCAAGTTTCCTGCTGATTTTGTCACAAATCTACTTAAGGTGACTCACATTGAACATTGAAATGGCTTTATACATTTAGACAGAAGCACAGAGGAGTGACAAAAAGTGTCCCAGAATGGAAAGGAATGAGGAATGAAGCATCCTAAGCAAATGCCAATAGGTTAATAACCTTTCATCTTGTCACTGTCTCAAAATGCCTTTATTTGGGAAACTAGAAAAACAAGTCGAAATTAGCATTCATTCACAAACATTACAATCTCTTCCCAGTCCTGACAAGAGCTACTCAGATGAGATGACAGAAGATGGTGGGCCTGAAAACTGATTTTCTACAACATGGAATTCAAACCTCGCATCTCTAGTAAAACTTCAAGGCCTGAGGTAGTAGTTTTTCAATGAAAGAGCAGAAGTGCTTTATGATATCTGATCTTTTTAAAAAAGCAAATAAAGAAATAGCTGATTCTTTGCTAGCAAGTCTACGCTGAAGAAAAACTTGAGAGAGTCAATCAACATACAATTTGAAGGAAAGGTCTTCTCATAGTTTTTAAAGCAACATGGGAAACTCTACAAGAGTCATTTAGAAATGTGCTTGCTCACTTGCAAGCTATTTTATTCATTTTTAGTAAATCCAAAAGTGGGAGCAATGGATGAGGATCCTCATCAGGTTTCCAACATGATTACCAACCCCCCGCCCACTTCCATACTGACAACGGTCAGTTTACATATGAGTTGTATAGTATAATTTATTTCAGATGATCCATAAAACTGTACTTTCTGAAAGGCATGCAGGTCTCATGATTTAGAGCCCAATCCTGAAAGGTGCAGAGAATTCCTAGTAGAATTCTACAATTCCTAGTAAAACGGTAATGATGAAGTTAACCCTTATCATAGAATCATAGAAGATTAGGGTTGGAAGAGACCTCAGGAGGTCATCTAGTCCAATCCCCCGCTCAAAGCAGGACCAAGACCAACTAAATCATCCCAGCCAGGGCTTTGTCAAGCCAGGCCCTAAAAACCTCCAAGGATGGATATTCCACCACCTCCCTAGGTAACCCATTCCAGTGCTTCACCACCCTCCTTGTGAAATAGCTTTTCCTCATATCCAACCTAGACCTTCCCCACTGCAACTTGAGACCATTGCTCCTTGTTCTGTCATCTGCCACCACTGAAAACAGCCTAGCTCCATCCCCTTTGGAACCTCCCTTTAGGTAGTTGAAGGCTGCTATCAAATCCCCCTCACTCTTCTCTTCTGCAGACTAATAACCCCAGTTCCCTCAGCCTCTTCTCGTAAGTCATGTGTCCCAGCCCCCTAATCATTTTCGTTGCCCTCCGCTGGACTCTCTCCAATTTGTCCACATCCCTTCTGTAGTGTGGGGACCAAAACTGGATGTAATACTCCAGGTGTGGCCTCACCAGTGCTGAACAGAGGGGAATAATCACTTCCCTCAATCTGCTACTTCCCTTGATTAGCTCCTACTAATACAGCCTATATGCCGTTGGCCTTTTTGGCAACAAGGGCACACTTCTGATCCTTAACCTTGGTCTTGACTTAAAATTAAGGATTGACCTAGCTGTAACACTCAGGGGTGCAAAAAATTCACATCCAAGGTGCCTTAGTTAAGCTGACCTAACCCCCAGTAGACACAGCTACCGTTGATGTAGGAAGCACTATGGGAGCTACAGCAGCTTAGCTACAGTTGTGCTCCTGTAGTACCCATACTGTAGACATGCCCTTTGTTAGCAATTCTGTTAGTCTGGGGGAAAAAATCCACTTTCCTAAAGATGGAATGGCTGTGCAGTGCTAGCAGGAATAAAGAGGAATGATAAAACTTATAAATTTTATTTGTATACCTGTAATAACTAAATACTAGATCTTATTATTTAATGTATTTTGTTACCAAAGTAAGCTAATTACTCCACATATGCACAGAGAAAGTGGAATTCACAGAGGAAGACAGTGTACCACATGGAAGGTCTAAGGCAGGGGTGGGCAAACTTTTTGGCCCGAGGGTCACATCTGGGTATGGAAATTGTATGGCGGGCCATGAATGCTCACAAAATTGAGGGTTGGGGTGTGAGGGGGGTGCGGGCTCTGGGGTGGGGCCAGAAACGAGGAGTTCAGGGTGCAGGAGGGGGCTCTGGGCTGGGGGTTGGGGTGGGGGGAGTGAGGGCTCTGGCTAGGGGTGCAGGCTCTGGGGTGGGGTTGGGGTGCAGGAGGGTGCTCCAGGCTGGAACTGAGGGGTTTGGAGGGTGGGAGAGTGATCAGTGCTAGGGCTGGGGCAGGGGGTTGTGACCTGGCAGAGCTTACCTCAAGCAGCTCCCAGAAGCAGCGGCATGTCCCCCCTCTGGCTCCTATGCGGAGGCACAGCCAGGCTGCTCTGCCCCTGCAACTCCCATTGGCCGTGGTTCTTGGCCAACAGGAGCTATGGGGCAGCGCTTGGGCTGTGGGCAGCATGTGGAGCCCCCTGGCTGCCCCTACGTGTAGGAGCCGGGGGGGAGGGAGGGGAACATGCTGCTGCTTCTGGGAGTTGGGCAGAGCCATGGCACGCGCAGAGCGGGGACAACCACCGACCCTGCTCCCCGGCTGGAGCACGGAGCAGGGTAAGCCCCAGACCCTGCTCTCCAGGGGGAGCTTGAGGGCTGGATTAATGCATCTGAAGGGTCGGATGCGGCCCCCGGGCCATGGTTTGCCCATCCCTGGTCTAAGGTCACTAGAGTGTTCTATGCCTCAACTAGCCTGCTCTCATCTGTGCTCTACTCTGACTCCTACACAAAGAAAGACCCTCACCACATCTGGGCTAGACAAGGGGGAACTATATGCTAGGTGTCATCAACATACTGAAAGCACTTCAGCACACATCTCACTAACAGGCTCTCGCATACACTGAATAAAGCACAAATCACCCTAGTACACACCACCTGAATGAGACCTCTTGGCAGAAGAGTAGTTACCACTTTCTACATCCTATCCAAGAGAAAAGGAAGAAGCCACCCAAAGGCAGTTCTGTTCAACCCCCAGGGACCACAGGCAAGTTAACAGCACCTCCCATTCCACATTATCCCAGACCTCATATCTGTGTGGACAACTGATCTTTATTCCTGACCAACACAAGTAGTGCAATCCTTTACCTTACCCAGGCCAGAATCCAGACAGACCAAGGTCAGACAAGACAGAGGTATTATTTTAGGTTCATGTGAAGCATGATCTGTTTTGCAAGGAAGGATACAAACTTACTGAAGCTGAGCCCTATAATTCTGAATAACATTTTTATATTTTTACATTTGTGTTATTCAGGCGACCTGTGAATGCACCTCCTTGGAACAGTCATACTGCACTCTCTTTTTTGAAAATAATTTTTTTTAAAAGATGTAGTTAAAATTAAAAATAGCGGTGTCAGCACAACTAAAGAGACATACATGGTGCAAATAGCCTCTCATCCATCATCCCCATTAATGAAACACACTTCACAAATAAGCATAATTCAAAGAAAAATTAAAACTAACCAGAGTTTGAAAAAAATAGTTTTCCATAAAATCCTGTAATTATTTCAGTTTTAAAGCCCAAATGACAATGAGGTGGAACTCCCGCAAGCAACTGAGTCTTCCCCAACTGAAATATTTAAACTAAAATAAAACAAAATTTTAAAAGTTGTGGGAAAGGAACACTCCATATTTTAATCAACTGTATATTACTGAGTCACAGGAAGAATAAAGCCTTTTTTAAAAATAAATTCTCAGCTTAAACAAAGTCCTTTGTAGTGGGTTTTTTTCTTGTTATGTGGGAAAGTTTTGAATCTGGGTCAGCATATAAAATTTCTTCCTACAGATTTGTTCTTGGCGAGCATTTTGAATATAGTCTATTTTATGAGACTAGACCAGTGGTTCCCAAACTGGGGTTCATGAACCCCTGGTGGTTCTCAAAATGTTACAGGGGGTTCTCAGGAAAAAATTCCCTAATGGCGGACAGAGTTGTCCCTAGGGACCCCAGGCAGCAGGGCCGGCTCCAGGCACCAGCCCACCAAGCATGTGCTTGGGGCGGCACCTGAACAGGGGCGGCGCGGCGCTCCGGCCTGAGAGCGGGGCCGTGACCGGGCTCGCCGCCCTCCCCGCAGCGCTCCGGCCGCCGGTGAGAGTGGAGCTCTGGCTGGGCTCGCCGCCCTCCCCCCGGCGCTCCAGCTGGGCTCACCGACCTCCTCCCAGCGCTCTGGCCGCCGGGGAGAGCGTAGCCACGGCGGGCTCGCTGCCCTCCCCCCGCGCTCCGGCCGCTAGGGGAGTGCGGGCCCACAGCCGGGCTTGGCGCCCTCCCCTGCTGCACTCCCCGCCGGGGCGGGGGAGGCTTTTTTGCCTGGGGCGGCAAAAAAGCCAGAGCCGGCCCTGCCAGGCAGCACGGGGCCAGCAGCCCAGAGCCCCCGGACTTCCAAGAGCTAAGCAGATCAACACAAGCAATCCTACCACACTAAGGAGCTTCAACATCAAGACTCCTTATAAGAAATGGATAGGGAGGTGAATAATTTTTGCTGTATTTAAAATTAATAGGCAGCTAGTATTGTTTTTAAAATTATTATGAAGAACAAGTTTAAGCTTTGTTGTAACATGCATTGTTTGCCTGGCTTGCTCAAGACCTGAATGCTTGTGTAGGAGGAACTCTGAGTTGGCTTCTTAAATACCTTCATGCTGTTTCACATCTGATATTCCTTGATGAAACATAGGAGTCTTGTCTTATAAACAGGCTTATTCAAAGTGATACAAGCTATGAAAGTGAGATATTGGAAGAGTGATGCCGTTTTCATAATATAAGAAAAATATTGTAATGATAAATAATAATTAATAATAAACAGTGTGTAGTAAGCAGGTCATAAAAAAATTATATTCCCAAGATCACTGCTTTTATCATTTATTCTCAGGTAAAGGAGAAAATCCCTGGAAATATTCATTTTTAGAGGGGAGTTCACGAGACTTGACATTTTAGTGAAAGGGGTTCACAAGTTATTAAAGTTTGGGAACCAATGGACTAGACAAACTGTAAATTAAGCACTATCTGAGAAAGCACAGAATTTAATGGAATTAGAATTTTGGTAATTAAAGAAGAGTCATCTGTTTGCAAGCAACTATGCTATAGCTTATTCCAATCCTTACTTATTTCTGCATAGAAGTTCTTTTCTCAAATTAGTTGAAGAGCTGACAATTAATTTGCCTCTGAATTAAATTTCCAAGTTAGTCACAGTTGTGTATGTCAGTTGCTTAATACTTTTAATACATATTTCCTGTACCGTATGTACATTTTCATGTTTATATGATATTATTAATATATCAATGTATGAGACCAAAGGATTAGCAAGTCATTTTGTCATCTACAAAAAGAGAAAAAATGTTAGAAACCATCTCACATCATGCAATAATATTTGTCTTACATCATCTTTGTAATGCCAGCTTGCAAAACCAAAGGCAGGTAAGCATTTTCCAGGTGCTTATCGACCTCAGCTGATATGAATATTTTGTAGAATAATTTTGCTGGTTCAGCAATGGGGTTATTCTGACACTGCTCATCACTTTTCACTCTAAAGTGTCAGATTCTCATAAACCACAGTTATATCACTCCTATGACTTAAGAGCTTTATTTTTGAAGGGCTTGCTCAAGTGTGATACATGCTGTTATACAGGATAATATAAAAATACCAGGAAATCTGTGACTACAGCTGTCACCATGCAACACATACCACAGCCACTCAGAACTCCATAGCAACAATAGGGACAGAACCCACATCCTTCTGCTCCAAAAGCATAGACCCAACTACCTGAATTAAAGGAAAATTGCACTTAGCTTTTAGTAGTTATAGGGCCTGTCATCAACAGCTGATCAGTTCTGATTCCATCCAGCAGAAACCAGTGTTACACACAGATTATTGGATTACTTGCTATCTAGTATCTTTTAGCAGATTAATTTTTTTTAGGACTGTCAAGCAACTAAAAAAATTAATCGCGCAATTAAAAATACTATTCGTGATTAATTGCACTGTTAAACAATAATAGAACACCATTTATTTAAATATTTTTGAATCTTTTCTACATTTTCAAATATATTGCTTTCAATTACAACACAGAATACAAAGTGTATAGTGCTCACTAATTAATTTTTTATTACAAATATTAGCATTGTAAAAAACAAAATAAACAGTATTTTTCAATTCATCTAATACAACTACTGTAGTACAATCTCTATCATGAAAGTTGAACTTACAAATGTAGAATTATGTACAAAAAAATTGCATTAAAAAATAAAACAATGCAAAAAACTTTAGAGCCTACAAGTCCACCCAGTCCTACGTCAGTCAATTGCTCAGACAACCAAGTTTGGTTACAATTTGCAGGAGATAATGGTGCCTGCTTCTTGCTTACAACGTCACCGGAAAGTGAGAACAGGTGTTCGCATGTCACTGTTGTAGCTGGTATCGCAAAATATTTACGTGCCAGACGCGCTAAAGATTCAGTTCCTTCATGTTTCAACCACCATTCCAGAGGCCATGCATCCATGCTGATGACGGGTTCTGCTCGATAACAATCTAAAGCAGAGTGGATTGATGCATGTTCATTTTCATCATCTGAGTCAGATGACACCGGCAGAAGATTGATTTTCTTTTTAGGTGGTTCGGGTTCTGTAGTTTCCGCATCTGAGTGTTGCTCTTTTCAGACTTCTGAAAGCATACTCCACCCCCCATCCCTCTCAGATTTTGGACGGCACTTCAGATTCTTAAACCTTGGGTCGAGTGCTTGTAGCTATTTTCAGAAATCTCACATTGGTACCTTCTTTGCGTCTTGTCGAATCTGCTGTGATAATGTTCTTAAAAAGAACATGTGCTGGTTCATCATCCGAGACTGCTATAAAATATGCTACGAAATATATGGCAGAATGTAGGTAAAACAGAGCAAGGGACATACAATTCTCCCCCCAAGGAGTCCAGTCACAAATTTAACTAACGCACTATTTTTTTAAACGAGCATCATCAGCATGGAAACATGTCCTCTGGAATGGTGGCGAAAAAATGAAGGGGCATACAACTGTTTAGTGTATCTGGCACGTAAATACCTTGCAACGCCGGCTACAAAAGTGCCATGTGAATGCCTGTTCTCATTTTCAGGTGACATTGTAAATAAGAAGCAGGCAGCAAATAACTTGTTTGTCTTAGCGATTGGCTGAACAGGAAGTAGGATGGAGTGGACTTGTAGGCTCTAAAGTTTTGCATTGTTTTGTTTTTGAGGGCATTTATATAACAAAAAAATCTACATTTGTAAGTTACACTTTCATGATAAAGAGATTGCTCTCCACTACTTATATGAGGTGAATTGAAAAATACTATTTATCATTTTTACAGTGCAAATATTTGTAATAAAAAATAATATAAAGTGAGCAGTGTACACTTTGTATTCCGTGTTTAATAGAAATCAATATATTTGAAAATGTAGAAAAACATCCAAAAATATTTAATAAATTTCAATTGGTATTCTATTGTTTAAAGTGTGATTAATCGCGATTAATTTTTTTGAGTTAATTGCGTGAGTTAACTGCAATTAATCAACAGCCCTAATTTTTACAAAGCACTTATTTAATTCTCTACACCCCTATGAGATAGTAAAGTCTTATAGAGAATTGTAAACTAAAAGAGGTTAAATAACTTGTCCAAGTCCACATAGTATGTTAGAGGCAAAGCCAGGAATAATGCTAAACATTAGGCCACAATTTACCTAGTTATCCATGTCCTATCATCCAATTGTTAGCTAAGCTGGTGCGGTATTGGCAGTTCTCTGGATATATGCAGGATTTAATATCTATATAGTTTTCAATATATATACTCAACGGACACTTTAGAACATCTTTACTTGTAAATTCAGTAGAGCAGCACCACTTCAGCTATGGCCCATGCTCAGCTAAATGAAAACTTTGAGTTTACACTGACTACACTGAGTGTTAAGCACTATCAATCTGTGCAGTAGCACTGGACTGCTCTCACAAGCTTAGGTAGCAGCTGCAAAAGCAACAAACCAACAGAGCAAGAAAAAAAGGTTGACAGATTTGGAACACCTTCTAATCCCTTGGTATCTGACAGAATACATTAATTTGGCATAACATGTGGCTACCAAAGGTCAGAGCCAGACTAAGTTTTCTTTTGATTACCCTTTTGATACAATTTATGACAAACAATGCTCCTCCCCTTACACCTACATTGGCTCTCTCCCCAGTCATTGGATAAGGTGGAAAACAGTCTTTTGTATTGCCCTGAGAAAACCATTTCCTCTTTTTGGTCTTGATAAAGACTACAATAATGATTAGATGAAAACATTTTTCATTCACATCTAGTCCTTTTTATGATCATCTGTATTTTGGAGGCAGACCATGCTGCAATGCCTGAGGCTTTCCCACTGGAATGTATTTGTTTGTCGCTTTTATTGCTATTGATATTTTAATTCAAGATTTGTTTCTCAAGAGGAACTTTATTGTACAAGGTTGAAAGACAAACCTCTGCCCATCCTACATGATCATTCCAAAAGTAAATATTAATATTTTGGTAAACATCAATATTTATATAATAACTAAGGCTGCAAGTCTGTCACAGAGGTCATGGATTCCGTGACTTTCAGTGACCTCCGTGATTTCTACAGCAGCTGGTGCTGGCTCAGGGGCTGCCCAAGCCAGGCAATTTGGGTGTGTGGCTCAGGGCTAGAGGGAGGGGAGTTTGGGAGGTGCAGGGGAAGCGCTTACCTCAGGGTGGGGGGATCCCCAGCTCCCACTGGCATGGCCCTGCAGCTCCTAGGTGGTGGAGGGGCCAGGGGGCTCCGTGCCATGTGCTGCCTGCACCTGCAGGCCTCACCCCCGCAAGTCCCAATAGCTGTGGTTCCTGGCCAATGGGAGCTGCACAGCCGGTGCTTGTGACAGGAGCAGCGTGCAGAGCCCCCTAGCCCCTCTACCGCTTAGGAACTACTGGGACACGTGGAGCTGGGTAGGAAACCCCTGCCAACCCCGCCAACCCTCCCCCCCAGCCCCAGCGGGGGGCCTGGGCTGCAGCCTGCACTCCCGTCTCCCGAACAGCCCTCCCCAGAGCACCCGTGGCCCTCTGCCCAAGTTTTAATTAGGGGCTTATAGTAAAAGTCATGGACAGGTCACAGGCCATGAATTTTTGTTTACTGCCCGTGACCTGTCCATGACTTTTACTAAAAATACCCGTGACTAAAACGTAGCCTTAATCATAACTATTTTAGAGGCTTCAATTTCAAAAAGTGTCCCTTAATTTGTTAATTTCTTTCTCTGACAGAATCCTGTCACTTTATATGCAATATTATATTATATATAATAGAAGATTTTTTTCCTTGCTGAGATCATCTTTAAATAAGACAAAGCAAAACTGTCTTTAAAACATACAATAGATCTTCGTTTACAATTACCTTTTGTTACCAACTCTGCCCTTATCACGGACCTTCACCACAGAAGTTGCTAGGTAGATAAATTTAATTCACAGAGCCCTAGTTTTGAAGTTTCCCTTTATTTAAAGCAGTGAGAAGTAGTAACATGTGATAGTGAAGGCTACTAAACAGACACAGTATATCGGAAACCTATACCACTTGTTAGACATGAAAACACGTCATATTTCAACTTAAGGACTCCCGGAGTATGGCCATCAGCACCAACTGCATATATAGGAATTTTACCCTATTAAACAGGTTTCATCTTAATCAGACGCCCTATTACTTTTGAGTGGTCTACAAATGTAACTCAGGGGGGGTCTCAAACTCTCATTGCCTGGACCACATCTTTACAATGGGGTCTCAGACCACCTCCCTTCCAGTTTAAAAGCACACTACTGCAACAAATGCAATTGTTTACATGGAAAATATTAGCCAAGTGTTTTAATATACTTTGAATGTACTATTTTGCCCTTTTGTCTCCTTCACTCCTTATCTCTCCCCCATCTCTCTGTCTCTGTTTCCCTGACACCCAGTCATGTCATTCCTCTCATCCTCCCCCTGCATATGCTTTCCTGCTGCTTGATTCCCATCTTTCCTGGACATGCTGTCCACTGCCTCATTCCTTTGTCCACTGCACCTTCCTCTCCTAATGGTGGCTTGCCACTCTAGTGCCATTCATACCTCTTGCCCCTGTGAGTATCTCCTATTTTTTCCTCTTCCTCCTCCTCAGAGTTAGCTAATACCAGGCTCACCCTCCTCCTCTCCAACTGCAAATTTTGCAGGGCTTCCTGGCTCCTTCCAATACAGGAAATATGAAACTGCTGGTAACAGGGAGGATCAGCAGCATTCCACAGAACACAATTTGAGAATCACTACGATAAAACAATGCTGTTCCTGCACCAACTCTTACCTATTTCCTGATTCTTCCCAGAAAGACTTTTCTTCCCATGAAAGCACAGGGGGGGTGGGGGCAGAAGGGAGTATTTGAGGGACCTATCCTGCATTGTCAGAAAGACTGACTGATTGACCTGACAGGTTTCTTCTCTAATTTCTATGATTTTATCAATTCCTTCAA
The DNA here is from genome assembly GCF_013100865.1 of Trachemys scripta elegans. Lineage (NCBI taxonomy): Eukaryota > Metazoa > Chordata > Testudines > Emydidae > Trachemys > Trachemys scripta. The sequence goes on along the minus strand of NC_048308.1, from coordinate 16,180,745 downwards.
AAATGGTGACTTTTCTTAAATTGTATGAGTTGTATACTGGTCTTCTCCACTGGTCTTCTGTAAGGAAGTTTAATTTCATTCCTATTTACATGGGGCTAGGGGAGCAGTTCCTTAGAAAATTAATTACATAGCTCTACATATGACACACATGCAGAGTAAATTACATATAGCTCTATATGGTGCTGAGTCCTACCTAGCACTCTCTTCATGTTTAGGGCAAACCTCTCCATCTCAGTTAAGGAGATCCTTCACAAAACAAAATAGAAAGAAATGGAGAGATTTCATAGGTGTGTGTTTTTGCTGTTTAAGGCTATGGATGAATAACATCTCCAAGAAAAGCTGGAGGGCGGAGTCAAGATTCTGACCCACATTTTTGATATACGCAAGAACTTTTAGTGCTTCACTGGCTCAATACATGATGCAAACACAGGATGGCAATATATAGACAAGGAAGTTGTGGAGAAAAGACTCATTAGCGAGAAAAAAAAGCAAAAATTTGCTCTGATGAGCTGAAAATGATTGGAAGATGGATAATGTGTCAAGCTGAAAAAGAAATTAAAAGATCTGGCAGAAAAAAGAGAAGCACATGCCCTGAGGTCTAAGATAACAACCTAATTCAGCGGAAATCAAAAAGGAAGCAAACAAGACATTTATTAAGCAGATGAAAAAATGTTTTTAACAAGAGTTACCTGACAGGCAAGATGCATTTAGACAATGGCAAGGTAAATGAAACAGTTGAATGCACAGAGCTATTCTGACCCAAAGGAAACAGATCAAAGAAGAGATCATATAATAAATGGATTAGAGAAGGTTGCTAATTCACAGGTCTCAAATTGTAATTGTAAACAGGGAATCATCATCAAATGAGTGACTTTATAGTGGAGTCCCGCAAGGATTGGTTCTTGGTCCTACGCTAGTTAACATTTTTATTGACTTGGAAGAAAATATAGTATCACTGAAAGTTTACAGATGACCCAAAAATTGGGGGAGTGGTAAATAATGAAGAGGACAGGTCACTGATACAGAGTGATTTGGATTGCTTGGTAAGCTAGACACAAGCAAACAATACGCATTTTTATATGGCTAAATGTATGCATCTAGGAAGAAAAAATGTACTTCATACTTACAGGATGGGGGACTCTTCTCCTGGGAAGCAGAGACTATGAAAAAGATTTGGGGGGTAGTGATGGATAATTAGCTGAACATGAGCTCCCAGAGTCATGCTGTGGCCAGAAGTGCTAATGCAATCCTGGTATGCATAAACAGGGCAATCTCAAGTAGGAGTAGAGAGGTTATTTGACTTTTGTATTTGGCACTGGTATGACTGCTGTTGGAATATGGTGTTAAGTTCCAGTATCCACAATTCAAGAACAATGTTGATAAATCGAATAGAGTTCAGAGAAGAATCATAAAAATGGTTATAGGATTAGAAAACCTGTCTTATAGTGACAGACTCAAAAGAGCAATATATTTCATTTATTTCTCTTAACAAAGAGAAGATTAAGGGGTGACTTGATAATCTATCAGTATCCACCTGGGGAGCAAATATTTAATAATGAGCTCTTCAATCTGGCAGAGAAAGTTATAGCATCATCCAATGGTTGGACGCTGAAGCTACACAAATGTAGACTGGAAATAAAGCATCACTTAACAGTGAGGGAAATTAATCACTGGAACAATTTACCTTGGAGTCATGGAGTCTCCATCACGGACAACTTTTAAATCAAGATTGGATGTTTTTCTACAGGATCTGCTCTAGGAATTATTGTGGGGAAGTTCTATAGCCTGTGCTATACAGGAAGTCAAATTAGATGATCACAACAGTCCCTTTTGGCCTTGGAATCTATGAATTCAACATCAACAATCCTTGATACTCCTAAGGTTGAAACAGGAGCTAAAAGATGGGCAACTGGTGATGACTAACAGATCAGGTTCCAAAAGTACAACACACAAGACTGTAAATACAAACAGACAGCTTTCTGTTAAGCAGAAAAAGATTTATTGGCACCCCTACATAAATACTTTTAAGCTGAGTACGACATTGTCTCATCTCAAGATACTAGAAACAGGTAGTGAAAAGGGCTATTTTTCAAATCCCTATTGCCCTTGGAAGCAAAACCACAACCAACCAACAAAAACTCATTCAGGAGAAATGTCAGGAACATAATTTGTTTGATACTAGAGTCAATCCTGTAAAGGTCTTTTTTAAAAAAACTAGTATGTCATTTTTACATGAAACAAATAAAGCTTGCATATTTGGGCCAGATCCTCAGCAGGCGTAAATCTATGTAGCTTTCAACCTCAATGGAGCTATATTGATTTACACTAGCTAAAATCTATGGGCTAGATCCTCATTTACACACATGGAGTATATGTCATTCTCTCTCTCTCTCTCTCTCTCTCTCTCTCACACACACACACACACACACACACAGTTTTGTGCAAGCATTTATCCAGTCCTTAAGTGAAGTCCTTCTTTACAGAAACCAAGCATGGTATTTCCACTAACGAAGTTTTTAGTGGTGTACGTTGTGTGCCTGCACATGTAGAGAGAGAGTCTAGGGGAAGAAATAGGAGGCACAAGTAGAGAGGACAACATAATATTTTATATACACACAAGATATTATAAAAATGTTTGCTATAAGATGAATGCCAAATGTCTTTTAGCAATCTTGCTTTAAGGGATAAGTCACACATCAATGGCACAAGATGACACCTCACAATAAGGAAACAGTTTCCTGGCAAACATGAAACAATACAATTAATTGTACATTCCAGTTTACTGGATGCCTATATGCCAATATTACTAATCATCATATCAACTAATGCTAAAATGTAAAAACATCAGGACTTGGAAAAAGATGACAATCGTTTCTGTCAATTATTAGGGAATGTCTACACAACCGATGTTAAAGCGCTGTAATAAAACCACCTCCGCAAGGGGAATAGCTCCCAGTGGTGTAGTACTGTCTTCACTGCCAATTTACTGCGCTGAAACTTGCATCACTCAGGGGGGTGTTTTTTCACACCCCTGAGAGAAGAAAGTTTCAGCACTCTAAGTGGCAGTGTAGACAAGGCCTTAGCAAACCATTAACCCATTGGTGGAAGAGAATCATGAGTTCCTGTTAGAACTATTAAATTATGCAGAATTGAGAGAGATCAAAAGAAGTAACAAATAGTTTAAAATATTCTAGGACATCAGTTATCTTCAGAAGCACGTTTATACAGAGGAAGTCACCAAGGGCTGGATATTAAATAATGATGCACATCTACAACTCAAACTGCAATTGATGGGAGGTGCAGGTGTTAAAAACTTTTGAATACCAGACCCTTATCTGCCTCAATTTCCCTAACTGTAAAATGTTTACACTTCTCTCTCACCTCGGTTTTGTGAGGTGCATCTTATTAATGTAAAGTACATTTATATCTGGTGTGTGAAAGATGCTATTTATGTATCACTGTTATATTGAATATTGCTTGATATTTTTAACTTAGCTTTTTACTCTCACCATCCTGGAAGTTTAGATGTGAAATCTGCTCATCTATTTTCACACTTAGCCTCTCTCCACATAGGTAGTATTCCAAGATTGAAGGGGCATTTGTTTTTTAAAACTATATTTTCAACTCCGGTGTGGCCCTCTAATGGTTCCTAATTATTATTATTATTAAGTAGTTAAGGACTTCAGAACAACAATCTAACATGGCCTGCAGGAGTTCCAAAGCAGCTCAAAAATTAGTATTAGAAAACTGAAACGACACTGCAGGTTGATGCATGAACAAACATCAGGGATAATAAAAAAGGCAAATCAACCAAACATTTTTCATACAATCTCACCAAAAGGTGTTAAATGCAGAACAATGATGATCAACTGCAGGCAATTCATTCTCAGAGCACAAGGATGAGCAGGAATAGGTTGTTTTTCCTCTCAGAAAACCTGTACTGCTATTTTCACCCCGACAGTAATGACAGGGAATTAATTTGCTTAATGTAATGTTGCATAACTCTGAAAGTAACAAATCAGCCACAGAATCTAATGCAGCTTAAGTGAATGTATTTTTAAAATAAAGGCCAGCTGTATACTGTAAGATTTTCTATTCTTTCGCCACTAGAATTTCTATTTAGAGAGTAGTTTTCCATCAACCTCCATGGAATTCCCACAGAGTGAAGGGATTCCAGAACAGCAGGTTTGGGAGGATGAAGATAGAAGTTACATGAGCCTTGGGGCAAAATCTTTGCCTCTTATGCCACTTTTCAAGCACAGCCAGAAAAAAATGTGAGATCCAACTAAGCACAAAAGGTGGAGATCGGTTTAGGGAAAAAACAAAAAACAATGCCACCAAGACTTCCATATTGAGCAGGCAATTCAACAATCAGTGTTAAACCGGAGGAGAGGTCATTTAAAAGGGAAAAAACTTGCAGAAAGAAAGACATTTACTGGTTAGAGATCTAGATGAAGACAGCTAAATCACCTTCATATTTGATATGGTGTTTCAGATAAGAAGTTGAAGCAAGAATCTAACTGTCCCAACTATACTGTGAAGCACTCTGCTTTTATAAGGCCACATTTTAGCTGGAAAGAATAGAATGTAAAATTTCACACACATATAGGGAGAGGGATAAAAAGGGGAAGCAGAACAAAATACCGAACAGCGTTTTATATCTTATTCCAAATCTTAAACTAGCTAGCAAATGAGTGGAGGATAAGGCTTTGTTAATTGAGCATACTATAAACTTAAAGGCTGACTGATAGATTTCCGGGTCATGACTGAAGATGTGCGCCCTTCAATTCACAAACTAAACAGGGTCAACCTTTGGATGGGAGACACAGAAAAGAAACTTCCATCAGCCAATCATGGCCAGCAGGTGCCTATCAGACTGGGCAGGATACAGAATGTTGCAATATAAAAAGGCTGCAGTAGGCTCTAGGGATTCACATCTAAACTTCAATAAAAAGACTTGTGGCACAGCCATGACTAGCCTGGGGCAGCTGACCTGGGCTCACAGGACTTGGGCAGTGAGGCTAAAAATTGCAGGGTAGATATTGGGGCTCAGGCCCTGGGCTTTGAAACCAAATGAGAGGGGGGGAGGGTCTCAGAGCCCAGGCTGAGTTCAAACATCTACTTTGCAATTTTTAGCCCTGCAGCCTAAGCCCCATGAGTCTGAGTCAGCTGATCTAAGTTCAGAGACTTGGTGCCACAGGTTTTTTATTGATGTGTAGACATACTCTAGGAGTGTCTCAGATGTCAACTGAGCATGCTCAAAAGTGAATTTGAGTAGCTTATAACTAGATTTAAATGTTTTCCCCTAAACCTGGAAGAGGACTTACCTCTCAATAAGGAGTATTTACAAGGAAGATTTTGAGGGAATTTTGTTCATTTGCTTTGGATTTATTCTTGAGCAAAGTCTTAAAAAGCAGAGTAAGTATTTTTCCACTCTACAATAACTCAAACAGCTGAACGGAATTCTCCTAATACATCTGGTCTAAGGCCAAGCATCATGCCCAAAGCATTTTGTACTATATTAGGACTGCTTAACCTTTGCGCTTATAATGGAAGCCATGACATAGCTAACTGCTGGTAACTACTGCTATGACAGATACTAAGGTCCAGATTTTTTAAAGTATTTTTTAAAAGTATTGAAGATGCAGATAGGAACAAAGTGGGATTTTCAAAAGCACCTAATTCCTATTGAAGTCAGTGGTAGACACCCATTTAAGCACTTTTGAAACTCACTAGGCAACTATCCGCACCTAAACACCTTTAAAAATCTGTCCCTAAAGGCCTGCTATTCATTAATGCAGAATTGTGGGCAGTTAGCCCCTCTGAAAATAAGGCCCTAAGATTTTGATCCTGCCAACACTTAGGGCTTGTCTACACTTACATTTTATAGCACTCTAACTTGCTGGCTCAGGGGGGTGAAAAATCACCCTCCTGAGCACAGCAAGTCTGAGCCTTTAAAACGCTAGTGTAGAGAGGCTCTAATCCCCTCGTGGAGGTGGATTATCAGGAGCGCTCTCCCAGCGCTTGTGTGCAACCATACTTGCACTTCAAAGCGCTGCCGCGGGAGTGTTCCCACGGCAGCACTCTGAAGTTTCCAGTGTAGGCATACCCTTATTCATGTGAATAGTCTTAACCCTCATGCAATACGAAAGAGAGAAGATCCTTAGCACTTGTAATCATGAAAAGAGCTATGCATTTCCTTTAGGGTAAGTACTACAGTATAGTTAAAGTTAAACTACATACTAGAAGCTTAGCATAAGGACTATAGAGTCAAAACTTTCTGAAACATTCCCCTTGTCACTTGTAGGTCTCCATGTTTGGTCTCAGCTCAAAGTTGAATTTTAGAAAAAAGTAAGTCCAAAGATGTGCTTGATTGACATCTGTTCAACTACTTCTCAGTTTCTCAGTTTAAAACAAAAAAAACCACTTTGTTGCTGACAAATTAAGCACTTACATTTAAGACAGTTTAATGTTACAGTTACAATTGTAACCACTAAAAGGCCAGGAAATGCAAACATTAAGGTTCTTAATGCAACCATAATTTGTCCGTATTGTACACAGGGGAAAAAGCCTGGCTCCAGTGAAGTCAGAGTTTTGCTACTGACTTCAATGGAACCTGGATTTACCAATGGAATATTTAAATTGTTAATTATATTGTTAAATATAATCTTAATATACACTGGGCCCACAGTTTTCTTGTTGAATGTTTGTTATGATCTGCTATTCTTAGATAAATCCATACTTGTATGCAAGCAAGAGTACACGAGAAAGAGCATTAGCTAGTCACTCTTCTGATATAGTCTGTCTTCCAGTTAGGGAACAGAACTATATCATGTGATCAATCGTAGTGAATAACCATAATATCATATCTGTGGATGATCCATAGACCTTTTTTTTCTGGAAAATGATTACGGTTCTTATGAATAAAACAAATTCAAGACAATTGTGATCAGTTCACAAACCATCTGAGAACAGGAAAAAGGGTTAATTATACTGAATAAATTGCCTCTTAACTTGCCTCTTTTACATAGCATTTCCCCACCCCCCCAAAATAGATAGAAGATAGATATGGTCCAAAGGTAGGATGGAAAAATAACTGACCTTCTGGACAGGACTCTTCTATAATCTAATTTGGCACTTGGATACTATAAGCAATAGGCACATTAGAAATATTGATGAGTTGGGCTGTAAGAAAGTGTGTGCCAAACCTTTGGGAGTGAGTAGCTCAAACCACATTAGCTTATGGGTCAGAGTCAAACTCCCAAACCTAGAGAGTTAACAGAGTCATTGCATTGACTCTGAGTCCTGCAGTCTTGTAATATGTTTGGCAAATTATATATTAGAGCAGAGGTGGGCAAAGTATGGCCCGCGGGCCACATCTGGCCCACAGGACCGTCCTGCCTGGCCCCCGAGCTCCTGGCCAGGGAGGCTTGCCCCCAGCCCCTCAGCTCACTGTGCCGCCAGGCAGCTCAGCACTGGCACACCACCCGCAGGGGGAGCGAGGGGGAGAGCAGGGAGGGAGGCTCACCCACAGCCTCAGGGGAGCAGGCACGCCATGAGCACGGGCTGGAAGACTCGGGAGGAGCACTGAACAGCCGCGCAGCCGGCCAGAAAGAAGCGGTGCTTTAAAAGGGGAAACCGCCGCTTCTCTCCAGCTGCGTGGCTGCCCCTGGTCCTCCTGAGTTTTCCACCCATGTTCGCAGGGCCACATTCCAAAAGGGGCTGGGGAGGGGGCTTGGATAGGGGGTGAGGTCACAGGGGGGCGGTTAGGGGCAGGAGGTCCCGGGAGGGGGCAGTCAGGGGATAGGGAGGGGGGTTGGATAGGGGGTGGAGTCCCCGGGGGGGGCGATTAGGGGTGGGGGGTCCCAGGAGGGGATGGTTAGGGGACAGGGAGGAGGGTTTGGATAGGGGGTGGGTGTCCCAGGAGGCCTGTCGGGGGCAGGGATGTGGATAGGGGTCAGGGGGGCAGTCAGGGAACTGGGAGCAGGGGGGTTGGATAGGGGGTGGGGTACCGGGGGGGCAGTTAGGGGCGGGGGTCCCAGGAGGGGGCAGTTAGGGGACAAGGAGTGGGGGGGGTCCAGGCTGTTTGGGAAGGCACAGCCTTCCCTACCCGGCCCTCCATACCATTTCACAACCCCAATGTGGCCCTCAGGCCAAAAAGTTTGTCCACACCTGTATTAGAGCCAAGTCTTTTAATCCAAGATGCTAACCAGTTGCTTTCTGCAGGGAGTATCCTTCACCATTTTTATAATACAACCAATACTGCATTGGAAGAGGTGGCCTTCTTAACATATGACAAGGCTGATAAAGATTCTGCAAGGGTTGCAGCAATCACAGACAACTGTTCCATTTTCCTGAAGCTCATTAGCATTGCACAGCTGTTGCCACACTCAGTAACAATGCCAGCCTCAAGGGATCTGACAAATACAGGTCACAGTGAAGGTAAGCAGTAAAAGATTAGAAGACAAATACAAAAAATGATTTACCCTTTGCAGACTGCAGCAGATTTACCCACCAGTGGCAGCAGGAGTCTGTTTCCATTCCTTGACAAGTTCATTGGCCAAAATAGACAGCTTTCTGGGAGGAGAAGGCACATTAAAATGTCCCCAGGTGTCTCTATACAGGTAATTAAAGATCACAGGAACTGCTAGGCAATTTTCTTTAGAAAAGTGAAAAAAGGAGAGAAAGAAAACTTCTGACTACTTAAACAACAAGAAGTCTGGTGGCACCTTAAAGACTAACACATTTATTTGGGCATAAGCTTTTGTGGGTAAAAACATTACTTCTTCTGATGCAAAATAAAAAAAGTGAGGTTTTTACCCACAAAAGCTTACGCCCAAATAAATCTGTTAGTCTTTAAGGTGCCACCAGACTCCTTGTTGTTTTTGTAGATACAGACTAACACAGCTACCCCCTGATTCTGACTACTTGCATCTCAGATGAGCAAATGGAGATGGTATAGGAGTCTAGTCTCCCTTTAAGCAAAATGCATAGGTCCAAATTACTTTAACGGGCTACAACACTGCACACAAGATCCCATGACAAACAATATGTGCTCAGAGTACTAACTGGAAATAAATTGCTTGAGCAAGCCTGCAACTACAATCACTCCTTACTTCTTCCTGGCTCTCTGACTCATTTTATAACCCTGTTGTAGTCACTTCTCTGACTTTGCTGATTTGTGAAATTACTATAATACCATCTATCTCACAAGGATGTTACGGCTTAACTGATTTATTTTCATACCAGCTGATTTTAAGCAATAAGAAATTATTTATGTTGAGATCCAATTTAAAAAAAAAAATCAAAAGTATAGATGTCATCAGTTAATAGCCATCTGGGTGTCCCAAAAGCCATAGGTCAGTCTAAGAATGAGGTTTACTTTATAAAAAGCAGTCTTGATGTTTTAAATTGAAAATAGCCAAACATATACATTAAGTTGCACTATCTTCTGAGAGTTTTGAGGAGAATCGTCAAGTTAAAAGTCTATTTTAAAAAATCATCTCTGTCACTTTAAAACCCTAAACTTATTAAAAACAAAATCTTTAAAAATCAAATCTACTTTAAAAAACCTTATGCTCTTTCTTCACTTTCTGCTTCTCTTTCAGCTCAAATAATTAAAACAGTCATTTTTATGCACTAAAACAATCCGTCAAGGTGTGCAGTGAATACTAGAGGGAAATGTTTCAATCCAAACAGAATTGTTGGTATTAATTTTTTTTTTTAATTTCCTAAAGACATTTCTGTATAACATTAAGTTTTGCTAACAAAATAACAAAAACTGAGTTCTACTGGCTGACAAAACTCTGGAAGACAGACAATCCCATCACTGAAAAACTGCATGAAACTGCAAATTCTCTGCAGAAATCCACAATTCACATTCATTTTACACAAGATCATTAGCAGTGTCCTTCCTCACAATATTAGAGGAGAAAGCATGACTAAACAAAAGCAGCATCTCTTTAGAGTCATGCTATCAGTATTATGCCTCACATCTCCTACATTCATTAACAATCATTCATATGCCTGGATGAGATACTAAAGCCTGGTTTACACTTAAAAATTTGATTGACCTGGCTACACTGCTCAGAGCTACGAAAAATTTTGTGCCCTGAGCCCCGCAGTTAGGTCCACCTAACCCCCCCATCTCTCCCCGGTGTAGGCACAGGTAAGTCGATGGAGAAATTCTTCCATCAACCTAATTACAGCCTCTTGGAGAAGTGGATTAACTACATTGATGGAAAAACCCTTTCCATAGATTAGGAAGCATCTATGCTACAGTGTTACATCAGCACAGCTGCAACTCTAGCTGTGGCACTATAATCCAGAGACATCCTCGTGTGTTATGTACTTACACCAAAGTAACGGCAGATTCCTGAATTGCCTGGATTTTACTTTTTGAATTAAGAATGGAATAGCAGTGAAATAAGGACAATCTTCAGCTTTAGAAGAAAAAGTTCATTCACCTGGCCCAGCCCACATGAAATTTTAAAAATGGTAACAAATGTTTCTCCCCAAGAATAAAGTGGGAGATGTATAGAAAAAGTAGGTGTTTATATTTTTAAGGTGGTGAGGATGTCCGTAAGTGGCATTTCAGAGCCTAATTCTGAGACATTTTTGCTCAATACCAAGTCAGTTTTGACATTGTATGTAAGAGCTGAACTGGAAACTAAGATTAACATCCAGTTTTAAAAATGCTTTAAAATTTCAAAAAATAATTGTCACAAAAACTGGGACCTGAGCCTGTAGTCTTTTAATAGGCACAATTTCCATTTACTTAAATGGGAGTTTTACCAAATTCAGTATTGCCAACCCCAAGCATTTAAAAACCCAGAATCAGGCCTCTGCAAATAATCATACTGGTTTAAAAATCATGAGATGTTGGAACATAATAGATGTTGGGGTCTTTATTTGCATTCTGTTTTTTGAGAGCTTATGTTTCATATTTTCAAGCTTTTCTCCGCCACCACGAGGGCTAGAAACTTTCTTTCACTCTTTAATTTTTTTTAAATAGAAGCAGAGATCCTCATGTAATCTAATAATTTCAAAAGTTGGGACTTTAAAAATATCCCATACCAATTTTGCAAGATAAAAATTGCAGGAGTTAGCAACACTGCCGATTTGAGGCTCTGGAATAAAGACTAATTTTTAAGACACTTTCTTTTGGTGAGAGAAGTAAGGGAACTTAAAAATATATGAAGGCAGGATGGGATTTCCCTGTAATTTCCCCCTTTATCTATAGCTATGTGTACACTAGATTTTGCTTTTCTTACGTCTCCTGGCTGCTACTGCTGATGCAGCTCCAGATATTCTAATGCTACAGTAGCCTGGCTGATGGTTTTTTGTTTTTTTTCCTCTCACCACTGTCTCAAACCTTGCTCAGAGAAAGTCTGAGACATCAGACATCATAGTGGTTAACAACCCAGTCAGTGGCTATGTGCTTTCCCATCTACACTAGTGTTCCCAATTGCTACCGCCAGTGGCGCTGCACCATTGTTAGCAAAACGTGGGTATCACAGTTACAGGTCTAGCTGCACCCTGACCCCCAGGCCAGTGAGTACACCACCCTTCAGCTGTCAAGCCTCATGCCCTTACCTTTCCTGGGGTGAAATCACACAATTCTCCCACGCTTAGACTGTGCCCTTGGGCTGCAGTACCCTGTATATTGACAACTGTGTTTAACCCGCACAGGTCCAACTGGGTTTGGCACCTGCAGATCTGCTCTTTGAGAATTTGTGATTAGTGGTGAATACAGTGATCAGACAGCCTACTTACACCAAAGTATTGTTTAATCCTAACAGCAGGAATACAGCATAGCATAACAAAAAAAGGATTTTAAAACAACAAAAGATTTGCATGTGTCTATTTCACCTAAGCCCTAGACGCTTGTGAAATGAGCTTCGAAAGGCCTAGCTTCTTCACATTCTCCAGCAGGGTCTGCCTGTGTGAGAGCAGCTTCTCAGCAGCAATTGCCTAATTTCTGGAGAGAGAGTCTAAGGCCTGGTCTATACTACGGGGATAGGTTGAATTTAGCCGCATTAGGTCAATTTAAAGATGAATGCATCCACACAACCAACCCATTCCATCGACCTAAAGGACTCTTAAAATTGACTTCTGTACTCCTCCCCGGCAAGGGGAGTAGTGCTAAAATCGACTTTGCTGAGTCGAATTTGAGGTACTGCGGACGCAAATCAACGGTATTGGCCTCCGGGAGCTATCCCAGAGTGCTCCATTGTGACTGCTTTGGACAGTACTTTGAACTCCAATGCACTAGCCAGGTACACAGGAAAAGCCCCGGGAATTTTTTAATTTCATTTCCTGTTTGGTCACCGTGGCGAACTCAGCAGCACAGGTGACCATGCAGTTCCCCCAGAATCATAGAGCATAGAATGTTTAAACACTCCCTCTATCATCTCCGTCCCTGAGGTTAATCGCAGATTAGAAGGCGGAAAAAAACGCACTCGCGATGACATGATTTCCGAGCTCATGCAGTCCTCCCGCACTGATAGGGCGCAGGTTAATGCATGGAGGCATTCAGTGGCAGAGGCCAAGAAAGAATTAAGTGAGAGCAAAGAGCGGAGACGGGACGCAATGCTGAGGCTAATGGGGGAGCAAACAGACATGATGAAGTGTCTGTTAGAGCTTCAGGAAAGCCAACAAGAGTACAGAGCCCCGCTGTATCCACTCTATAACCGCCTACCCTCCTCCCCATGTTCCATAGCCTCCTCACCCAGATGCCCAAGAAAGCAGGGGGGGAGGCTCCGGGCACCCAGCCACTCCACTCCAGAGGATGGCCCAAGAAACAGAAGGCTGTCATTCAAACAGTTTGATTTTTAGTGTGACTACAATAAGCAATGTGGCCATGTCCTTCCCTCCTGCCCCACCCCACCCGGGCTACCTTGTCCGTTATCTCTTTTTTTTTAAAATTAATAAAGAAAGAATGCAAATTTCAAAACAATAGTTACTTTATTTCAAAGGGAGGAGGATGGTTGGCTTACAAGGAATTAAAATCAACAAAGGGGGCGGGTTTGCATCAAGGAGAAACACACACACCTATCACACCGAAGCCTGGCCAGTCATGAAACTGGTTTTCAAAGCCTCTCTGATGCGCAGCGTGCCTTGCTGTGCTCTTCTAATCACCCTGGTATCTGGCGTGAAACGATTGTCTGCTGTTGCTTTCACAGAGGGAGGGGCGACTGATGACATGTACCCAAAACCATCCGCAACAATGTTTTTGCCCCATCAGGCCTTGGGAGCTCAACCCAGAATTCCAATGGGCGGTGGAGACTGTGGGAACTGTGGGATAGCTACCCACAGTGCATCGCTCCGTAAGTCAATGCTAGCCATGGTAGTGAGGATGCACTCCACCGACTTAATGCGCTTAGTGTGGACATACGCAATCGACTGTATAAAATCGATTTCTAAAAATTGACTTCTATAAAATCAACCTAATTTTGTAGTGTAGACATACCCTGTTTAGAGGCCTTCTGATCTGTGGTTTCCCAGACAAGCTGTGTAATTTGGAGCCCAGAGAGTCAGATCTTTATAGTTATGCAACACTCTGGCGTGGTCTCTTAACAACCCTGAAGTGTTTATCAGAAGGTGTCTTATGTGAATTCTGTCCCCTTTCCTGCTTGTTCTTTCAATAGCCTGCTAGTAAACTAAATCAACATATTCATACAATAAGCATCTCAATAACCAGGTCACAATACAGGATTCATAAATTACTACAGAGCAACTCCAGGTCTGTCACGATGGGCGTTGAACGGGAAGAGGTCTAGCACAAACAGGTCTTAACTGAGGCTCTTGCACTGCCAGCATCACAAAAGACAGTTCAATTGTAATCACCTGCCATCGGTACTAGCCTCAAACTCCAGCGGTTATTAAATTTCACATAGCTCATTCCAGTAGTCTGAAAAATTGTGTAACTGGCTCCAGGTTTCTTTAAACTGTCACTTTCATTGAATATGTTAATTTGTGACACACTCACATATGATTACAGCTTTCTACCTGAGTTTCCATATTTTTATATAACAAGCTAGCCTCCCCCGTTCCCTAGATATAATCAGTTAAAGATTAAAATAGCACTGAAACAAGCACTTTATTAGTCAAATGAATTCATTCAGTTTTATTCATTTACAACATTTAAAAAAAATCTTTTCAAACTAAATGGAGATATTTCCCTATATAACAAAAGTTTACAACTCAGAACCCAGTTCTCAGCAGGAAAGTCATAATGAGGCCTACAATTGCATTTACCCTTCCTGGAATTTGTTTTTTTAATGAACAATAAGACAGTTCATCTTAAAATTTGCCTAAGACTTGGCTGTCTAAAGAGAGGTGTGAGCTGGGCAGTCCAGAATAAGGAATGCTAGGAGCAGCCAATTTATATCCAGGTGAAATGAGGCATATACCAAAGCAGGCTGCTTCAGAAAAAACCCACCAGCCTGTTAGATAACATTTTCGCCTGTGAGAGATTAATAAACCACATGCACATCATTTGCCAAATTCAGTGTTGCATGTTCCATTGTCTTTTTAAAACTCAACAATACAACCCAGTACAGAAGAAAGAGTAGAGTGAGGTTCTATGCACAATACATTGATTAAATGGGGGGGAAATCTGAATTTTATCCTTTGCACTTATCCTCCATAGACTTCCCTATTTTTAAGAGGCTAGAAGAACAAAGAACAGATCTAAAAAGACAACAGACATCACGATATTTTAGCAATAAAAAGTTTGGTTAGCTCAAACCACAGAAAAAAGGAAAAATTATTTTTCAAAGCAGGAGTAGAAATTTTAATGACAGCCAGAAACTCTTTGTATTGTGGGCATGAAAGTCTGTTTCTCTCTCCAAGAGTGTGCTGAGGGAGCAACTCAAGGCAGGTATACTCTTAAAAGGCTAAGATACTACTACACCAGCGGGAGAGCTTCTCCCATCGACATAATTAATCCATCTCCGCAAGAGGCGTAGCTATGTCAACAGGAAAACTCTCCCATCAACCTAGTGCTATCTACATGAGGGCTTAGGTTGGTATAACTGCTTTGCGCCGGCGTGTGGATTTTTCACACCTCTGAGTAACAGTTATACTGATGTAAGTTTATAGTGTAGACCTTGCCCTAGTTTCTTCCACTCATTAAAAAGGTCAGAGAAATACAGCAGCAAGGGATACTCATCCCTCAATTCAGTTGCAAAACAAATGGGAAAGAAGAAAAGAATAAATATAAAACAAAACTGGAGACTGCCCTCCAGCTGCATTCTCTTCATTCTCACCTGCTACTAAGCTGCTTTGTAATAATACTTGGCTATCTATGACATTTGGCTCATGATCTCAAAGTGTTTTACATATACCGAGCCCTTAATAAATTAATCCAGTATTCTCCTCATTTTTCACATGAGGAAACTGAGGCAGAGAGACTGGCTGGCTCCAGGGTCACACAAGAAGTCTGCAGCAGATCTGTCAGTAGAACACAGCTCTTGACTTCTGGTTTCCCGCTCTAACCAACAGACATGCCTCCCTCCCTAAAGTGTTATTGACATGGCCCTGTTCGAAAAAAGTTTCCGACTAGGTTAATTACTAGGCCTAACTAGGAGTAAATTGCATACAACATAGGAGTCAAGTTTCTTCACATCAGCCACATACACAAAGAGGACCCAGGGAAAAAAGAGGCTGTGTAGAGCAGGAGCGGGCAAACTTTTTGGCCTGAGGGCCGCATCAGGTTTCGTAAATTGAATGGAGGGCCGGTTAGGGGAGAGGGTCGTGGCCCAGCCCCCACCTCCTATCTTCCCCCCCCCCGGGACTCCTGTCCCATCTAACCCCCCCTGGTCCCTGACAGCCCCTATGGGACCCCTACTCCATCCACACACATCCCACTCCCTGTCCCCTGACTGCCCCCTGACTCCCGCCATCCCATTCAATCCCTCCTCTTATTCCTGATGGCCCCACCCGGGAGCCCTGCCTCATCCAACCACCCCTTCTCATTGTCCCCTGACTGCCCCAGAACCCCTGCCCCCCCATCCAACCTCCCCCTCCTTCCTGACTGCCCCCCCGGGACCCCTGCCCCCATTCAACCCCCCCGTTTCTCTCCCCAACCACCATCCACACCCCTGTCCCCTGACCACCACCCCGAACTCCCCTGCCCTCTATCCAACCCCCCCTGCTCCCTGCCCCCTTACTGCACTGCCTGGAGCACCGGTGGCTGGTGGCGCTGGAACCGGGCCACGCTGCTGCTGCCATGCAGCACAGAGCACTGGGTCAGGTCAGGCTCTGCAACTGCACTGCCCCAGGAGCTCACAGCCCCGGCACCCAGAGCATTGCACTGGCGGCAGAGCAAGCTGAGGCTGCGGGGGAGAGGGGACAACAGGGGAGGGGCCGGAGGCGAGCCTCCTGGGCCAGGAGCTCGGGGGCCGGGCAGGACGGTCCCGCGGGCCAGATATGGCCCGTGGGCCATAGTTTGCCCACCCCTGGTATAGAGAGCCTCTCTGTCAAAGACACATGGGAGCAAGGATTGGTAGAAAAGACAATCAGTATCTGGGTAGCTACAGTAGCTGGAATCCAAGCCAATTACCACAGTTCAACAAGGACAAGTGCAGAGTCCTGCACTTAGGAAGGAAGAATCCCATGCACCACTACAGGCTGGGGACCAACTGGCAGCACTTCTGCAGAAAAAGACCTGGGGATTACAGTGGACGAGAAGCTGGATATGAGTCAACAGTGTGCCCTTGTTGCCAAGAAGGCCAAAGGCATATTGGGCTGTATTAGTAGGAACACTGCTAGCACATAGAGGGAAGTGATTATTCCCCTCTAGTCGTCACTGGTGAGGCCACACCTGGAGTACTGTGTCCAGTTTTGGTCCCCCACTACAGAAGGGATGTGGACAAATTGGAGAGAGCCCAGCGGAGGGCAACAAAAATAATTAGGGGGCTGGGGCACATGACTTACGAGGAGAGGCTGAGGGAACGGGGTTATTTAGTCTGCAGAAGAGAAGAGCGAGGGGAGATTTGATAGCAGCCTTCAACTACCTGAAGGGGGGTTCCAAAGAGGACGGAGCTCAGCTGTTTTCAGTGGTGGCAGATGGCAGAACAAGAAGCAATGGTTTCAAGTTGCAGTGGGGGAAGGCTAGGTTGGATTTTGGGAAACACTATTTCACTAGGAGGGTAGTGAAGCACTAGAATGGGTTACCTAGGGAGGTGGTGGAATCTCCATCCATAGAGGTTTTTAAGGCCCGGCTTGACAAAGCCCTGGCTGGGATTGGACTAGATGATCTCCTGAGGTCTCTTCCAACCCTAATATTCTAGGATTCTGAACACACTGCAACCCCTTCATTTAAATTAAACTTGACTCACTCAAAACAAAAATAAAAATTAAATCCCTGTTAAAGCTTTACCTCAATTCATTCTGACAGAATAAATTGTTTTTTTAACTGAATATTTTAGGATAGTAGCAACACATTTGTTAAGTGACCCTTCTACAAGAATTCTCAAATGTTGTAGAAACAAACAGGCTAATATGCTTGTTAGCACTGCTAATTTTTCACAAAGAAAGCCATTCCAGAAGTTAAATTTCTTGTTCATTTAAAATCACATGCATCTCTAGTAGTGTTTCACAATTCAGGCATATTTATGACTCAAGATTTTCAAGGACAATTCAAGGTTTTCAGAGTACTCCTATTCATTAACCCAGCAGGTGTTTGCAAGGACACTCAGCAACCTCATAGCTTAAGATGAATTATATTGTTACTGAAGTACACCTACATGCTGAATGTCTCGGCAGCCTTGACTTACAAGAAAGAATGAGTAATAACTGAGGTAATATCTCATTAGACCAACTTCTGTTGGTGGAAAGTAAGCTTGTACTTTCTAATAACAGCAATTGGTCCAATAGAAGATTCTACTTTACCTGCCTTGTGTCTTTCACATCCTGGGACCAATGTGCCTATAACAGCACTGCAAAAAAAGAATGAGATACTTTCAATATAAAACTGATGCCAGACACACTGTACTAAACAGAACTACGTTAATATGAGGTACCTTTTAGTTTGTGCTACAGTGTCTACATGGGGCAGTTACAGAGCAACACTTTAGGGAGCGCTGCAATTCACACTTGCATTGTCCGAACAGGGCCACATAGACAAACAATAAGATTGCTGACATGGAGTTGCCAACTATCGAGCTTGCGACCTTAATGAACCTAGATAATAGAATTTAGGCACTGCAGACAACTCCAGAGGTACCAAACCATTGGATTGCATGGACTTGCAAAGAAAAATTACAGCAACTTCTGAGCCTAAATCAACGTGATGCTTCAAGTCTCTCATCAAGACATTTCCTTGAACCATAATTAGATCAATATATGTTGTATGGACTGTAGACATAGAGCAGATGAGTAGGGGAATTTTTAGACTAAGAATACACTTGTGTTTTAATTCAGGCTAGAAAGGATTCCTTTGCAGCTTGCTAAAAATAAGGAGACATGTTCTTACAATGAAAGCTTCTCTGCCTACAAGGTAACCTGTGGCAGCAATTTCACCACACCTGGCCCTTGAGACCCTCTCCACAATACACACCTTTGGGAAATGTTTCCCAATGGTTTTAAACAAATGTGTTTGCCTCGCTTCTCAGAATGCAATCATGAACATTGCTCTTCTACTCAATGGTTTTCCTTAACCAGCTTAGCTATAGTGCCGACAGGACACTACAAGGTTTGCTGGAGAACCACTTCAGTCACGTTTTCCAGGCAGTCCCTGAATGCACAGCACAATGCCAAAAACCAACTAACTGCAAAGTGTCTACTTCCAACCTAGATATTAAATAGAAATTCAGGATGATCAAATATCCAAGCACAGGTGTGTGTTTTATTCCATTCCATTATTTCACATGTTAAACAGAAGCCTGTTCTATAACAATTTTCTTTGTTTTCCTCTTAAGCAGGTTGGGTCCTGTTTTCCTCTATTGACTTGTGGATTTAATCCTCTTAAAATGCTCCTTTAGGATGCATAGAGCTCATTTTAAAGACGTCAGTGGCCCTGTAAACTGTTGTTTCACAGTGTGAATGAGAAAGATTTGGCTGGTAGCTCTCAAGATTGGTGGGAGTGGAAGTTTCCACATGTGTAATAAATGTACTAAATTTATACGTAGAATTCAGTCAAGCTCTTTCCCCATATAATGGCCTCTTTCACACATCCTAGCCCACAGAATAATGTCCTCCTATCCATGTATCTGTACTACATAGTTCCTTTCTGCATGGACAAGACAAACCAGCTCTGCCAAACGCCCCACTTCTTCAGCAAAAACAGAGCACTGCAACTTTCTGTGCATTTCTGCAGCATTCAGGCCAGCTTCAGGAACATATGAAATTGGCTAAAAAAGATCTACTACTCCAGCTCTTTGGGAAATAGAGGGGAATTAGGCACTTTACATTAACAGAAGATTAAATTAGGTATCATCAATTATTTGTATTTCAGTAGCACCTAAAGGCCACAACTGAAATTAAGGCCTTATTGTGCTTGGCACTGTACGTACACAGTCACAGAGAGTGCCTTACTCCCAAAGCTTACAGCCTAAGCAAACAGGACAGGCAAAGAGTGGGAAAGGGAGAAGGAATGTAAGGCCGTGTCTACACTGACACTTTCAGCGCTAAAACTTTAGTCATTCAGGGGTGTGAAAAAACATCCCCTTGAGCGACAAAAGTTTTAGCACTGAAAAGTGCCAGTATAGACCGCGCTTTATCGCTGAGAGCTGTGCTCCAGCGATAAAGCTACCACCCCTTGTTTGGGGGGAGGTTTTTTTTGGTTTTTAAATCTCCAGGAGAGCTCTCCCCCGGCGATAAAGCGTGTCTACACTGCCCATGTCACAGTGCAGCTGCGGCAGCACTGCCGCTGCCGCACTGTAATGTGGTCACTGTAGACATACCCTAACATACAAGCAGAGTGAACAATGTGATGACTACAAGAGTCATGTTAGCTTCAAAGTTTGGGATTTGTACTTAGTTTTGTTTGTTTGGGAGGTGGAGTTTTGTTAGGAGTGGGTTAGTTAAATGGCAAGACAAGAAGAAAGGGAGAGAATACTTAAGGGAGGAAGAGAGGGAAGAGGTTTAAATAAAAACCTCTTAGCCCGTACGGCTGCAAAGATAGCCTTACACACAAATTAATGCACTGCTATCTTCCCAAGTCTGCAGAGACCCACTTCGCCCCTGCTCTGAGCTTTGTTGATAAAACCCGAGCCAGTTTTCCTGCTGCCATATAGAATCGTTGGTTCTCATCAGTTCCATTCTTTGGCAGCTGGGGTGAAAAAGTAGGAGCAGCAAAAGAGGCAAGGACTATTCAGTCTGGAAATGGACCAAGAAAAATGGGGCAGAGGGGCATGGTAAAGCAGTAGGATGTACATTCAGCAAACTGAGGAAGGAAAAGACTGAAGACACCCTATATATCTCAGCAGCTGCTAGAAGACTTGGTGGTGGGGATTGTAGGCGAGTGGACACAGTCACCTTTAGCTCTTCCCACAGAGGCCACATCAGTAGCTCTCAAGACACTGCTGAAGGAGACGGCAGCAAGATAGCTGAGGCAGTCTCTCTGGAAGCCTCCCAACCCATCCAAGACAAACTACCAGATCTCTTTCCACTGTGGCCCTGGGAGAGCTGCAGTGGTAGAGCTCCTTCCAATCACAGCAGCAGCAAAGGAGAATAAGGAAGTAAGCCTGCGTCTGGGTTTAGCTACAACCAGGGATGTCACACAGAGCATGACATCACCCACAATGATGTGACCCATCAGTAATCACTGACATGAAAACTTCACTAAACCATGATGGAATATCCTCATTAGTGCTGAATGTAATAATCAGCCTCATGGCTTTTGTGAGGGGACCACACTGAGGGAAGGGAGGAGAGAGAAAGTAGGTCAAGCACAATCCAATCTTTTGTCCTCTGATGGCACAGTCTGGTGCAACTTTCTGTCCTAACTGCAACCCATTTACTGAGATCAGGAATGAGACCACAAACCCATTTTACATAAGTCATCCAAACTACCAGCCTACACTTTATTTGAACCTGCATCTTGAGGTGAAAAGGCTCCATTATCTTGTGGCAGCTTCAGCAATTGCTAACACAATAAAAGGAATATTAGAGAAGTAGTCCATGCATTTTTAGTTGTCTTTTAATGAAGTTTAGCAGCTGGTAAAAGGGAGGATGACCAATATCATGTGACCAGTCAGCTTTCCATAGAACCCTAGCAAGTGCCATGCAGCACACGTTCTAGAAATCTCTGCCTAATCCCAAATCATCCCATCTTGCTCACCCATGCCTGTATTTCACATGGACTCTTCAATCAATCAGACTCCTGCCTCATTCTCTCTGTAACATTTGCTGTTCATCGTACTAATTATATGTCTGATTCCACTATCAAAAATGTGTGATTACCCAAGTGGAAACAATGGTAACCTCACAATAACACAGCTACAAAGTTGCGTCACCTCTGTACTTGAAAGAGCAGACAAAGCTGAAATTAGAACCTAGTGAAAGTATTACAATGTCATCTATAAATATCATATATCACTGGCATGTTATAATTTAAGCACCAACACGGTTTAACGCGGATTATGGACTGTCCAATCACCTCTGTGTGCTTTCTCTTCCAATGTAAGCAGAAAAAAAAAGGGGAAACTAAAAACAGCAAGAGGATGCAAAATTCTGTAATGAACATCCCAAGATTAAGGACACAGATTGGTCTTGATTTTCCATTGCCTTGCATTTTGTGCAGTCTTTTATATTTGTACAAAAGGAGCTTCACACACTACCATTCTGATCTGGTAGCATTTTTGTACAGGTGTAAGTGACTACACAACGTATAAACAATGGAGAATCAGCAAGTGATAGAAAGAGTGCTACATTTGTTTATCTTTCAAATGAACACACTTAGTAGATACAACACACTCCTAGGAATAAATATGGCATTACATAGCAAGGTTTTCCTTTTATAATTTATGAAGAGATGAAAGTGACTACTGACAAGGAGAAACAAACATCTGGTTGATAACATTCATATACTGAATACAATTTTTGAAGCAGCAATAGTAACTGTGCTCCTTCCATGTGAATGTGTGTGCTGACTACTGATCTACCCTTTGGCTGTTCTCCATACAGCCAGCCACAAGAAAACATGAAGAAAAAAAAAAAATCCTCACAGGAAAGTCTCTCAGAACATTTTTATATGGAGTATGTGTGAGAAACCTCGAGATACCAAAAAAAAAAAAAAAATCAGCGTATGTCCTCTATCTAAAGACAATGCAGAATTATTAATTTTGAAGAAAGTTTTCCCTATATTTAGGCATTTAAAGGTCATATACATGAATATTTTACACAAACAGAATGAATTTCACCAGCTGGAAGAGGTACAGTGCATAAAACACCTTGAAATCACAGGGTTTAATCCACTGAGATTTCTGTGTGCCTTGGGGTCTTTGTTTTTCTAAAGCAACACAGGAAGAATTTAAAGATCTGTCAGTTTTCAGCTGAAAATCCTATTCCTAAACTGGATTATCTGGTAACCTAAAAATACCAACCATTAATCTCCAGAAGTCATGAGCTCATGTACCCCAGAAAGTCCTGAACAAACCGCTAACCAAAGGAAACAATGTCAGACTCCAAATCAGATCACTCTGGAGCAGCATCAAACTTTTTATTTCAGAACTGTCACATTATAATTCCCTCTTATGGTTCCTACATAAATTATTAGAAACAGAAGAGGTATTTGTTTGTACAGAGACTGACACCAAAAATGACATTTCAATATAATTTTAGTCTTAAAATAAAATTTAAAAAAATAAATAGTTTAGCTACAGCTCCCAGAGAGGCATGCTTCCTAGTGCAGCTCTGCTGCCAACAAAAAAAGATGTCTACCATCCTGCTCCAGGGGTTCTAAAAACAGGCATAATGTAATACAGTACACTGAAATTTGACAATAAAATCTGTTTCCCCATCAACGTTGTGTTGAACTAGATTGATCTGCTGCATATCGGCTCATTAGGGCCCTGATCCTGCAAACATCTATGCATGTTAGCAATCCCACTGAAGTCCAACATAAAAAAAATTGTAAATTTCTGGTAGTTTTAGATCTTCAGTATATTTAATCTGTCCTGCAAAATGACAAATCCGGAGAAACTTGTTCTTAGTATTAGATTGAATAGACTCTGCTCCTTTTTTTGGTCTAAATGACATTGCAAAGTCTATAGACTCATTTAAACTGAAGTTCTATATGAACTTTGTAAGTCTTATGTATGGTCCTGCTCTTGTCCTTCAACAACATAATTCCCTAAAGGAACATGCCGACAAGTACAAAGGAAGAAGATGAGAAACGATGCTCATAGGAAGAATAATTTTTAAACAATTAGGAAGCACACTCAATTGTAGTTTGTGTCTGTAAGAAAACAGTCAACTTTAGAAAACAGGATTTCTCTGTCTAGAAGGATGGGAGCTCCATTATCCAGAGCCATGACATTTTGGGAGATTAATTATTTATTGACAAATATGTTGCCAAAATGAAACATGTAATATAACAAACTATAGAAAACCTCTACTGCAAATGAATCATCATCATAAATCAATTATTTAGAACTGTTTTGCAGTGACATTTATGAACTATGTGGATGAATGACTTAAGTCTGTTTAAGACAAAAAAACTAGCAGGCAAGGAAAGTGGTTTGACTGACAAGTACTTAGACAATACCTTATCCAACTCTTTGCTATGCAATATTAAACCTCTTGTATTAGGAATTATCACTATTGCCTCTGTATATGTCCTGCTCCAGAGGTGAAAGTAAGCTGGTACGGGCCAGTACGGAGGACTGGAAAGAAAAGGTGCAGTACCAGCAAGAAAATGGAGCATTCTCTCCCTCTCTGACTCCTCCTCCTGGCTCCAGCAATATTGAGGGTCCGGGGGCCCGGCTCCACAAATGTTCGGGGCCGGGTCTCCCCCCTGGCCCCACCTGCTGCCCCCCAGCGCCTCCCCTGAGTGTGGGCTGACCCCCCTTTGCTGTCCCCCGTGCATCTCCCTTCCATGTCTCTACCCTGAAGCTCCATGCTGCCTGCCTGCATTAACTGCTGCCGCAGGGTCCTAGTGCCCCCCCCACTACTGCCAGGGCAGGCTGCCCTTCCCCCCAAGACCCTTTCATTTTCCGGTGGGACCCTCCAACAGTATAGCCGCCTCTCCCTGCCCGCATTCACCACTCTTGCCCCATGCTGGGCAAGGGGCAGCCCCATCCCCCACCGAGGCTACAATGAGGGGCAGCA
The DNA here is from genome assembly GCF_013100865.1 of Trachemys scripta elegans. Lineage (NCBI taxonomy): Eukaryota > Metazoa > Chordata > Testudines > Emydidae > Trachemys > Trachemys scripta. The sequence continues at coordinate 16,156,466 of NC_048308.1, read as the reverse complement.
GCAGGAGAGGAGGCGCACATGTGATGGCAGCCCTCCCGGCATGGTACCCATCACATGGGAGGCGAGGGGGATTCCTGGACCTGAGAGGAGGCCCTAGGAGCATATGCAGTGACAGTGGGGGGGTGAGTGTGCTGCCGGGGGAGAGAAGGGGGTCCCTACCCCAGAGCTCACTGCTGCCGGCAGGGACAGGGCTGGGGGGAGTCCTCCTCTCTGGCTCCAGTCCCAGAGCAGCCTGCCTGCACCCCAAACTCATCCCCAGCCCTGCCCCACCCCAGAGCCCACATCCCCAGCCAAAGCCCTCTTCCCCCTGCCCCCCAATCCTCTGTCCTAGCCCTGAGCCTCTCCAACACCCCAAACCCCTCATCTCCAGCCCCAGCCAGAGCCCTCATCCCCATGCACCCTCAGCCCTGAGTCCCCTACCACACCCCAAAACCCTCATCCCCAGCCACATCCCAAATCCACCCACAGCCCTCACCCCTGCACCCCCTCCCTCGGGACCCCCTCTTATCCCCAAACTCCCTCTCAGAACCTGCACCCCCTCTCTCCGAACTCCCTCCCATCCCCAAACTCCCTCCCAGAGCCTGCACCCTGCACCCCAGTCCCCTGCCCCAGCCCAGGGCCTGCACCCCAGACCTCCTTCCCCACCCAAACTCCCTCCAAGGGCCTTGGGCAGGTGGGGGGGTGGAGTTGGGGGGGGGGCAGAGTTTGGGCAGGGGCCGGTTCTGGGCACCACCAAAATTTCTACAAACCTGCCACCCCTGCCGGCAAGAGCTGGTGCGCCATACCGGAGTGGACTGGCTTCCTGAGGCAGCAATTTAAAGGGGTGGAGCCCAGAGCCCTTTAAATTGCCGCCAGAGCCCCACTGCCAGAGCCCTGGGATAGTGGCGGCGGGGCTTGGGTGGTGATTTAAAGGGCCCAGGGCTCCTGCCGCCGCTACCACCCCGGGCCCTTTATATCACCGCTGGAGCCCCACTGCCACTACCCCAGGGCTCCGGGGACAATTTAAAGGGCCCGGGCCCTTTAAATAGCCCCCAGAGCCTGCTGGAGCCCTGGGGTAGCGGCGGCAGGGCTCTGGTGGCTATTGAAAGGGTTCGGGGCTCCTGCTGCCTCTACCACCCCGGTCCCTTTAAACAGCCACCGGAGACCTGCCACCGCTACCCCAGGGCTCCAGCAGCAGGGCTCCAGAGACAATTTAGAGAGCCCTGGAGGGTAGCGGCAGCGGGAGCCCTGGGCCCTGCTGCTAGAGCCCCGGGGCTCTGTTGGCAATTTAAAGGGCCCGGGGCTCCGCTGCGGTAGCAGCAGCTAGAGCCCCGGGCCCTTTAAATCACCCCCAAACCCCAGGGTTCCCAGACACCTCTGCAGCTGGGAGCTCAGGGGCTGATTTAAAGGGCTTGGGGCTCCCAGCTGCTGCTACCACAACTCTAGCCCCGGGCCCTTTAAGTCCTGATTTAAAGGGCCTGGGGATTTAAAGACCCCGCCTCTTCCGGTGGAGGCCCCACCTCTTCTGGTGGAGGCCACGCCCCTCCACAGGACTCCGGAGCACTGGCAAGTTCTTTAAGTTACTTTCACCCCTGTCCTGCTCGGTAGCCTGTTCATCACTTTCTCATATGCCCATGACTAAGTTATACTTACGTCAATCACAGCTTTAGGGGCAGGCAACTTCCTGTCTCTCAAAATGATCCATTCAGCTAACTGTTAATCCAATCTACAAGACAGCTCTATTCACAGGAAAGATGTTTCACAAATTGGAATGATCATTTTAAACATTGTGAAGAGATAGCTGAAAATCTTGATGCTAAAGATGGGTTCACTTGTTCCCTAAAGAACATAATTACCATCCCCATCTTGAGAACATGTGCTAAGTACTAGGAGGGGCAGACAAGCAGCTGAAGGTGGTACAGCCATACCAGAGGGAATGGCAAAGTAGCCAGAGTTACCCCCTCCTTCTCCACCCTGCAACACCTCCTGGGACCCAGAACTGTGTTCACTCCAGCTCCCTCCTGCTCCTCCCTCAGTCTATTTAACCCAGACAACACTCAACCTGTCTCCATGTTCTCTCCTTTTTCCTTACCTCCTCCCTTTAATGCCTCTCTCGTTTCCTTTGTCTGATCCCCTCCCAACAAAACCCCACCCTAAAAAAAATAAACAAGCCAACCAGCAAAAAAACCTGTGGCATTACTATGTTTGCAGATCGCCACATTGCTCACTTTCATTGCATGTTATATCTGTTCTCAATATCTGAGAAACACAGATCAAAAATGTTTTAAACTCAACATTAATTCAGATCGGATATATTGTGTGCCCGCCATACCAAAGTAGCCAGGCTCTCTCTGCCTGAGGGCTAGTCTACACTGGCAACACTAAAGCTCTCCCAGCACTCTAAAAAAAAAAAAAAAATCCACCTCCATGATGGGTGCGGCTAGTGCACTATTTACGCTGGTGCTTTACAGCACTGAAACTTCCTGCGCTCAGGGGGGTGCTTTTTCACACCCGAGCGAGAAAGTTGCAGCACTGTAAATTTCCAGGGTAGACAAGCCCTTGTATTGGGAGAATATTCAATAAAAGCAATTTTGTAATTTGAACTTAACTAAATAATAACATAATGGGGGTGTCATTGGAAATGGACAACACAAGATGCATTACTTGTTGGGTGGTAGAAACTGCATGCGTCAGCAATGAGGACTATTAACACTGGAACACTAATTTTAATTATAAAGAACCAAGTTAAAATATTTTAGCCCAGCTAGTCAATTTTCTTAAATTAAAGATTTTTATTTTATAAAAAAAAAAGAAGAAAAATACTACCCAGAGCCTCAAGCTGAAATATGACTATTTCAACAATCTTCTAACTTTTAGTTACTGCTCAGGGTTTGACAAACTGTGAATGGGTGGTAACATGATTATGTACTGTATGGCTCTGTGGATTGCTGTTTACCCACCTCAGGATGAGATCTTATTGATTGGAATTTGCTTCTCTACTAACAACATAGGAAAGGTAAGTGTCTTTTCACACTTGTACCTTGCCCTGTCAGTTCAAAACGGAATACCCATTTAAAAGAGGTTTTTCCATGTTCCCGAACAGCAGACCAGAAAACTGTTTCCTTGTTGCAGAGTCCTAAAATGTAGTTCTTTAAATAAGTTAATAGTTACAGCACCTGAATGGGCAAACATTTCAACCTCTCTAAGGTGTTTCTGAAATAGCGCTTGCTTATTTGTTATGATCGAACTCCATATTAGTCCATTTGAAGTAAGAATAACTTTTTGGCAGACAAAAAAGGCTCCATAAAAATCTCTTTGTTCTAACAACTGTGAAGCACTAACTCAAGTTGTCATGACTCTAAATCCTTTTCCAACTGGCAATATTAAAACATTGATAAAATAGAAATGTTCTTAACATCAAGTCAAGTCAGTCAAGTTAGGAAAAAACATTTACCCAAGCACACACTAATGACTTCCATGGTCTTCACCCTAAAAACAAACATTAGTGGATGGGTGTAAAAGTTGTTCTGGAGAAAAACAGCTATCTAGGGGCAGCTTAATACTAGTTACAAATCTGTGACTTCATCAACACCGTGTGATACAGGCTCTCGCACAGGTCTACACCAGAAGAAAAACCCCAGGAAGGAATTCATTTCATTATTTTCTGCTGGCAAAAACACATCAAATATTTTCAATAGGAGAGTGGATTCTTAACGTTAGGGAGAAGAATGGTGTTCCAAGATGCACTTGGCTAACAGATCAGTTAAGAGTAGCATTGCTCTAAGCAGAGGAAGGAAATAAAAGGGGGGTGACCACCATGGTGACAAGTGTAGCATAAACAGTACAGCCTATCTACATAAATTATTTTAAACCTTCCTATGTTCTTAACACTATTGCCAGAGGATCAAAATTTTGAACTTCAATACGTTAGAAAATACCCCCACCACCACACACACACGATCCTGCAATGGACTTTCGATCTTTGCAGCTCTGTCCGGTTGGAAGCTGTTTGATCGAATAAAGCACCTGCAGCAAGAATTATTCAGGTGGAGTTAGCTCCATATACATGGGAATGGCATTAAGCACAAATATGTGATAATGGTTTCCAATCAAATGCCTGCAATAAAATTAATGGTGGCTTCATAATCTCCTCTACCCAAAGATCCTGATGTGTCAACTGCAAATTTACCTATTTCATTGGCTAATTTATCGAGCAATTCCAGTTATATATAATGCAATTAACAGTCAGCATACCCCTGTAGTCCTAACTGCAGAGCCATGTAGACAAGCCCTCAGTTGCATGAGGGTGACTATGATTCATTCAACATTATATGCATATTTCAATATTAAGTATTTGTTTAAAATAAAATTATTGTTGTATTATGGCTGATATAATTATAGCTACACTTCAGTAACAAAAGCATATCCTTCAACAGTTGAACAAGGACTGTGATAAGTTTGTTATAATGATAATTATGCTTGGAAGCATTAGATTTTTATCAGTAAATGTCGGTAAACATCAATTTCACCAAACACATGCAAACAGATGAAAAAAAAAATCTTTCCATTGGTAACTGAAATTTACAGATAGGCAAAGTAAGAAAAATACTGCTTGATAACTTAGAGTTTGATTTAAGGATATTTACTTTGTATGTTTTGACATAAGATGTTGACAATTTGTATATTAACAGTTATAAAGCTTTATTTTTTTTGAATCTCAGTGTCTGTTAAATAATTAGTCTGACCCCTGCATAATTTCCCATAACTGTGACACTTTAAAATCGATAAATATTTTAAAAATGCTTAAAACAAATATTACCCATCAAAATTACAAAAAAATCAAATTCTGCAAAGCATAATTATAATATTGTTCTTTTCTCTATGTATGATGCATTCCTTTGAAGCAAATCATACTGCATGTCATTACAAGGGAACACGGAACAACCTAGGTTGAAATTTGGTAGCTTGTAAATAGAGAAAACAACTGTTTAGATGCAAGTGCAAGACTTCGATTGGGAACAAGTATGCATCCACCATCTTGCTCCCAGTAACAACATAAATTAGAACTACATTTCTGTGATCTGCTTTTAGCAATTTTTACTGATACAATAATAACTGATCCTCTCAGGGAACATAATCTGGCATCATGATACTGAATGGTCACATCACTATACATTGTATGGCATAATCCATTTATTAAACAAGAATCGTAAAAGCTTGCTTATTCCCTGACAATAAGCAAATCATTTTATATAACTTTTTGTCATACCATTTTCCTTCTTTTTGATTAATTTCACATGAATTTCACATGGACATGAATTCTTTTTGAGTAATGACGTCTATAGTATAACGTTTAATTCCTGGGGCACACAGAACCCACATGTCATGCAATGGAAGCGAACAGCTAGTAATACAGCAGGGCTAGAGTATGATTGGCTGTTCTTGTTCAGGAAAAATAATGTCTCTGGAGAATGGGGGGGGGGGAGGGATAGCTCAGTGGTTTGAGCATTGGCCTGCTAAACCCAGGGTTGTGAGTTCAATCCTTGAGGGGGCCACCTGGGGACCTGAGGCAAAATCAGTACTTGGTCCTGCTAGTGAAGGCAGGGGGCTGGACTTGATGACCTTTCAAGGTCCCTTCCAGTTCTAGGAGATAGGATATCTCCATTATATTAAATGGCCTGATAGCAGAAATGCTGCATATTTATGTGCCCACAAGTAATATTTGGGAAAGCTTTAAATACACTTAAAGTTTGTCTCTGAATAATTACTACTTGAACATTTAAACTTCACTGTTTCAATCTCTAAAGATATCCCAAACACTCTTCTTGTAAAAGCAGAGAATCACTTGTAAAAAGCCATATCCTACCAGAAAAAGAATATTTTAAAAAAGCAAAACAGATTTTGCCTTTGGAAGCCATTTATGAAACTGATATTTTCATTAGAAAAAGTTAATAGCCACATGGGTCATTTACCCAACTCAATGTTTAGGAAACTGAAAATTTGGCCTTTTTTTTTTTTTATTAACATAAGCCACCTGTTGTGGTTTACCAGATTCAACAGACCATGAAATTATGTCAGCTGTACAGTATATCAGTGAAAATTCTACTTAAATCAACTACTATATACTCTACTTCCAACTGGAAATCAGGCATATCAGCTATACTGTAGCTAAGACTCTTTCAGATAATCATTATGCTCATAATAAACTACAGCTATAAACTGTAGTTCAAAATACAGCTATGAACTCTTACTTCTTGACAATGTTTTTAATTTTGGTCTTTGCTTCCAATTAATAAAGGGAAACTGCAATATGAAAAGGAGATATTTTAAATCATTATCTAAATACAAGGAAGAATAATTATTTTTCAAACACCACTATAGGTAGGAGGCGGTTATGCTGGCAGCAGGATGATATAGAATAGGGCACAGAAAATGCAGCTCAGAATACATTTCTAAAGAAAAAAATTTCTATAGCACAAAACTGACTGCTGATTACCATGCTGACCAGTGTTTTCTCATTACTAACATATCCTCCCACCACCAGTTTACCATTCTACACCTACTGCAATATAGTCTTATCCTTACGTTACAAAACTCTACAGGGCAGGGATCCTCTTTTTGCAATGTGCCTGTACAGCATCTAGCACAATAGTGCTGTAAGCCATAACTGGGGACCATAGACAGTACCATAATAAAAAAAAAATATTATATATATATATAAAAAATCAAAAGCGTGCTAGGCACTTTTCAGGCAGTAAGAGGACTGGCTTCCTCCTACAAAGTTCACAATCTTACAATGCAAAGGAATATATATATAAAAACACACACACTGCCTTATTTCTACTGTGTTCAATAAGGAGCTGTATTCCCTTTGTCCTATTTGACTAAAGTTACTGCTGGGAAGCATCTGTGGAATGGCAGCTCCCACTAAGAGACCAATTACAGTTACGACTATAATGAAACAGTGACAGGTATTTCTAACCACTGTTTTGAAGACTCATACTGAATACGCGAGACGGCGTAGAATAAAGATTTAATTGGAAAGTGTGTAGGGAATGCACATTACTCACAAGAGCTTATGCAGGCCTCCCAAGCTCATGGCAATAAAGCATTTATATCATACCACACCAGAATATATATTTTGCTTACACCACATTTTACAGAGATCAAAGACTGTGGCACTTCCTGGAGGGCACACAGGCTTGTGACGCACCTTGCTACCACCTGCCCTAGCACGAGGGAGCCTTGTCTGTGCCTGCCACAGGTCAGCTCCTCAACTCCGCTGGCCACAGGCAACACAATCCCTCCTCTCTAGATCTACACGGGGCCCACTCACTCTCATCCAGGTTAGCAATAGACATGTTCCAACCCCTGAGCTCTACAAGCATCTCCCTGCTCCACTGGACACTCGCAGTATTCACAGATTTGCTGCTTCCAAACAAGTGTAAGCTTACTGCTTACACGTCCAACACACATAACGTGCGTACAGAAGAATGTCAGAGTTACGAACACCAGAGTTGGCAACTAACCAGACAACCACATACCTCATTTGGAACTGGAAGTACGCAATCAGGCAGCAGCACGGGGGGGGGGGGGGAGCAAATACAATATAGTACTGCAGCAGTTCTCCAGCTGTGGATTGGGACCCCACAGTCGGTCACGACCCCATTTTAATGGGATCGCTAGGGCCAGCATTAGAGTTGCTGGGACCCAGGGCTGAAGCCTGAGCTCCACCCACACCCGGGGTGGCGAGGCTCAGGCCCCCCACTCCTCGGATCATGTAGTAACTGTTGTCAGAAGGGGGTGGCAGTGCAATGAAGCTTGAGAACCCCTGAAATACTGTGTTAAACCTAAACTACTAAAAAATAAAGGGAAAGCAGCATTTTTCTTCTGCATAGTAAAATTTCAAAGCTGAATTAAGTCAATGTTCAGTTGTAAACTTCTGAAAGAACAACCATAACGTTTTGTTCAGCGTTACGAACATTTCAGAGTTTTGAACAACCTCCATTCCCAAGGTGTTCATAACTGAGAGTCTACTGTATAGTGAAATAAGAAAAAGTTTATGTAAGAAGGTACAGAACATAAGCATGGCCATACTCGGTCAGACCAAAATCCATCCAGCCCAGTATCCTGTCTACTGACAGTGGCCAATGCCAGGTGTCCCAGAGGGAGTGAACCTAACAGGTAATAATCAAGTGATCGCTCTCCTGACATCCATCCCCACTCTCTGACAAACAGAGGCTAGGGACATCATTCCTTACCGATCCTGGCTAATAGCCATTAATGGACTTAACCTCCATGAATTTATCTAGTTCTCTTTTAAATCGTGTTGTAAGATTCAAGTGACAGCAAGTAGTAGTATTGGAAACAAATTTTACATACAAAATAAAATCATAGCACACATTCTAGAACTTAGATTTACTTAACGAGATACTTTCATGTCTTATAGAGAAACGTGCAGCCAAAGTCCTTCCAGCATTTTGCAGATAGGCTTGGCTGTGATCGTCCGTTCATGAGACAAGTCATGCTGTCAGCTTGATTTCCCGGTGAAGGATCCAGACTTTTCTGTTTGCACTCCCAGACATAGCAGAACAATCCATTGTCCTTATTCATACACAGGTCGCCTCCTGCCAGCTGTTTTTCCTGTATACGCCTGTCTTGTAGATTTTGCAATTTGATTCAGCATCTGGATCAGTATGCAAACAGGTCTATGTTTTGAGACATGCAATATACAATGACAGACAGGGAGATAAGTGTGTTACCCTCTGCCTGGAAGGAACTTGTCTGAGATATGCCACCTCCTGGTTACCTGCCTTAAGAACATAATTTTCAGAATAAACACAACTCCTTAAATATTATTTATATATGCATTTTGGAATAACAAATGACCACAAGTGGGCTATCGGCCCTCAGACACCTCACAGGCCACCCTTTAATGTAAAATTATGCATATATCCGACTCGGGGGATCCCTGTAAAACTCTATGCACCCTTGGGCCCTCTGCTAGTTGGGACCAAGAAGTCCCTAGGTCACCAAGGCATTTTAGAAGTGTTAGAGTTCTATAATTTATCAAGACTTTTTCTTATTCTCCTGCATGTAAAGCCAGATGACAGAGTCATCTGTAGTGTCCTTGGAGGAGAGGAAAAGTAACTAATAAATGTTAAAATTATCTTAATGTTTCTTCAGATGTCAATGTTAAGGTCCAATCTCTCATAATCAGCCAAGGCTAAAAGGAAATGCTTTGTACTACTTGAAATGGGAAGATACCCAATTCTAAACTGTTCCCATTTCTAGTCTGGGGGATTTATGATATCCTGTCAAGGCAGATTATTTTATCTAAGAGTATTTGGGCAGGAAGGCAGTGGGGAGGTCTACATTTTGAAGGTAAGGAGAAACATTTTAATTTTTTTAAATGCAACTTTTTGAAAGCCACTCAGAAATTTGAAGCATTAGAAAGAGTCTTGGTGGAAATTAATTAGTGGACTGAGTATATGTGAGATGGGTAAGGGGCATGATAAATTGATCATACGGATAACCACCATCTATGTTTTAAATTTCTAAATGTGACAGGAATTAAAACACCTATGCCACACACTTATACTACACAATTAACCGTTAAGTACCCAATCTAAATCTCTGCATAAAACCTGAGTAAATGTCTGTTTTGGTGTGCATTACTCTTATAATGATTACCTGCTTATCTGCCAATTTGTACTGGACCTTCCAGTATGAATTAGCAAGTTTCTACTGTGTACTCCTGTAAAGGTGTAAATGCAGAATGATTGAGAAGCTGGATTAACAGGATTCAGTTACTGAATGCAAAGCCAAAGTCAGTTATCCCAACTTCTTGAACTCACATGTTGAATCTCCTAGTACAAATCCCATTGTTGGCAGGAGCCTGTGCCAATACTACCAGAGCCCAAAAGTTAAACTGGTTTCAAAAGGATCAGTGTTCAAACTGAAACTGTTCACAACATTGACTTCTTGTCACCATAATATGGCTTCTCATTAAAAAATGCAAAGGGAAAAATATTTCAGTCCTTTCCCTTACACCACCCAACACCCCATATGCCAAGTTTTTCAGAAGTGACTAGAGTTTTGAGGTGCACCCAACCCTCTGAAAGTCAGGCCTTGTTAAGATATCTCAGATAAGGGACCCAAAATCTGAGGCACCCAAAATCATTAGCCACATATGGAAATCCATCTCCCCCACCTCCTTTAAAAACAAGCAAAACAAAAGTCATGTTTTTAAAGCAGAGGAAATTTTAAGTATATTGCACTTGTCTACATATGACATGGAGATACAGGAAATAGAAGTCTTCAATCCTAGCAAGAGACTAAGTAACTACTGAAATTTTATCTGCACATAGAACAATTAAGACAAAATTTTCTTATTATTGAGTAGATTAATTAATGCTCACAAAGTGCTATAAAAATGAAAAGCACTTTATATACTATTATTAAATTATTAAACATTTAATGTTAAATATGTGAAAACAATGTATCACATGCAAAAACATTCAAACAATTTCTAAAAACAAATCTCAGACAAGTGACAACTAAATCATCTTGAGACCAATAAAATGAACAAGTGATATATTTAGCTTCATTGCATCTTCTTCTTTCTAGAGATGAGTTCCTTCAAATGTGGGAAGTTAAAGAAGTAACCACCTTATTTGGTATGTGTGATTTAAAAAAAAAAAAAAAAAAATCCCATCTCTGCTAGGAAATGAGGGCACACTTTTCTCCCTCCACACAGATGACCCACTTTAAATAGTCTTCTATAACTATAAATGAGGTTAGATTCGTCTTATCACATATTTGCACTTATATTTTTCAGTCTGCTGCACTACATTCACGTGTTAAAAATTTCCCCGAACTTGTTCAGCTAAAATGATCTAACAAGCTGGGGTGGGTCACAATCATTTGTACTCAGTGGGACAAAGCTGGTGCTCGTTAAAAGCAGAAATGGTCCCTTTAAGTTTCATGAAGAATGAGCGTGCTCGCTCTCTCCAGTATATTTTCTTTTGAGAGCAGAGCAGCCACTCTCTCCTAGAAAGAGAACACAAGCCATCCCTGAGGAAGTATCAACAAACTGACAGAGCATTTCCCCCAAACCAGGTGGTTTCCAAGCAACAAGCAGAAGTGGATGTGTTTCAGCACTGGGTGAAGTGGATGACATTTCTCTTGCCTACCTCCATAAGGGTATTGTGAGGCTTTTAATTAATGTTTGAAAAGCTCTTAGCTACTGTAATTGAAAGCCCTAAATACTTTGTAATTCCAGAATAGTTTAGAAGTTTTTTTTTTGTTTTGTTTTTGTTAGTACATAGTGGGAGGGGGAGAGAAGAGAGAAATGTTCCTTTCAGAAGCTTTCTTGTAGCATTATCAGCAGACTGCCATTGAGGACCATTATTAAGAAAAAGCACAGTCAAGTATCCATATGTGAGAGGTAAACTGAACAGAAAGACCAGATGTCAACAAACTGAAGCAGCAGGAAGTCACCTAAAACTTCCCTTTGGCAGACATTACCCATCTCCTCTAGGGCTTTGTCTACACTAGAAAACTTCGTACCCATGTTACAGCAGCTGCCAACAATGTGCAGTGGCAGTAGCAAGAATATACGTGTTAAGGGGTTTTTACTACTGTGTCATAAAAACCTCTCAGCAAGTTATGACACAGTGATGCCTGCTCCTGCCTATACTAGTAGATTAGCTACTGTTGCTGTAACATGGGTACTAATTTTTCCAGAGCTCATGCATCCTAGAGTTAAAGGAACAGCCACAGCCCTAAATGGATGTAACCAACTGCAAACTGGTCCTCTGGTAGCCCAACATCAGAAAGTCCTCTTGAATACAAAAGGAAATTCAATGGACAATAAGTTGCTTTGGAAGTTTGCTTCCATTTCCTAGCAAGATTAAATTAAGTTACTCTAATAAAATCTAAACCCAAACAAACTAATCTCTTTAGATCTATAAAAACAAGTTAGGGAGAATAGCCCGAGTTGATCTTGTGAATAAAATTGAACAGCAGCTATCAAAAGCATCGTGTAATGAAACTTCATGAGTGGCTCTAAAATGAATAAATGTTGCTCTAATTTTTCCTTACTAGTCAAGAAGGCCTTCTCTGTGTGAAAGAAATACAAAGAGGTAGAGAAAGACAATGCTCAACAGGGGCTTCAATCAATAACCAGTGGAGCATATTTGCTCCTAGCTTTAGGATTAATTAGTTGGATAGCTCTGAGAGAAATCTGACAAAGGTGTAAACCCAATAGAATTAACGGTATTTTAATTTCTCCTCTTCTAGTCTCACCGGGCAGAAACTTGCATGCTCAACATTCTAGCCCCTAAACCTGGGACCCAAGTGCTCTACAGGTAACAGAGGACATATTTGCAAGTCATTTCCCAGAATCAAGTTGATGGTAGCAAAGAAACACAGTGAGAAACATATCGGTTCTTAGATGAGGTTGACAGTGTTGAACTGAAGACCTCTTGGAGGAAAATTAGCCTTGATTCTTTCATACCACAAGTAAAACTAAGGGTATGGCTACACTACGAAATTAGGGCGATTTTATAGAAGTAGATTTTTAGAAATCGATTTTATACAGTCGATTGCGTATGTCCACACTAAGCGCATTAAGTCGGCGGAGTGTGTCCTCACTACCGTGGCTAGCATCGACTCATAGAGCGGTGCACTGTGGGTAGTTATCCCACAGTTCCTGCAGTCTCCACCGCCCATTGGAATCTAGGTTAAGCTCCCAAAGCCTGATGAGGCAAAAGCATTGTCGCAGGTAGTTTTGGGTACATGTCCGTCACTCTCCTCTCCCTCTCTCCCTCCCTCCGTGAAAGCAACGACAGAATCGTTTTGCGCCAGACACCAGCGCGATTGGAAGAGCACAGCAAGGCTCGCTGTGCATCAGAGAGGCTTTGAAAACCAGTTTCATAACAAGCCAGGCTTCGGTGTGACAGTTGCATGTGTTTCTCCTTGATGCAAACCCACCCCCTTTGTTGATTTTAATTCCCTGTAAGCCAACCACCCTCTCCCCTTGGAAATAAAGTAACTATTGTTTTGAAACCATGCATTCTTTATTAATTAAAAAAATGAGATAACAGACAAGGTAGCCCGGGTGGGGTGGGGGAGGAGGGAAGGACAAGGCCACATTGCTTATTGTAGCCACTCTAAAAATCAAACTGTTTGAATGACAGTCTTCTGTTGCTTGGGCCATCCTCTGCAGCAGAGTGGCTGGGTGCCCGGAGCCTCCCACCCTACCACGTTCAGGAGTGTTTGGGTGAGGAGACTATGGAACATGGGGAGGAGGGTAGATGGTTATACAGTGGATGCAGCGGGGGTCTGTACTCTGTTGGTTTTCCTGCAGCTCCAACAGACACTTCATCATGTCCGTTTGCTCCCCCATTAGCCTCAGCATCGCGTCTCCTGCCTCCGCTCTTCGCGCTCACTTAATTCTTTCCTGGCCTTTGCCACTGAATGCCTCCATGCATTAAGCTGTGCCCTATCAGTGCGGGAGGACTGCATGAGTTTGGAAAAAATGTCATCGCAAGTGCGTTTTTTTCCACCTTCTAAACTGCGATAACCTCAGGGACGGAAATGATGGGGGAGCATAGAAACACTCTACGCTCTACGATTCTGGGGGGACTGCATGGTCACCTGTGCTGCGGAGTTCGCCACGCTGACCAAACAGGAAATGAAATTAAAAAGTTCCCGGGGCTCTTCCTGTGTACCTGGCTAGTGCATTGGAATTCAAAGCACTCTGGGATAGCTCCCGGAGGCCAATACCATCCATTTGCATCCACACTACACCAAATTCAACCCAGCAAAGTCCATTTTAGCACTACTCCCCTCGCTGGGGAGAAGTACAGAAGTCGATTTTAAGAGCCCTTTAGATCGACGGAATGGGGTTGGTTGTGTGGACGCATTCATTTTTAAATCGACCTAACACGGCTAAATTCGACCTAACCCCATAGTATAGACCAGGCCTAAGATCCTGAAGACTTCTGGTTACTGAAGTTCTACAGCACTAGTCTCAACCATAGGGCTGTTTACACTGGCATCCCAACCAAAACTCCAACTAACGCACAATGTAATTTATACATCTAAATCCTCCTTCCGGTTTCAAATTGAAATGATATTCCTTCCTTTTTGTCTTAAGCCACCATGAAGTGTTGCTGTGTACCACTAAACAGGTGCTGTGTTTTACTCCAAATCTGGATGCATTCCAATGGTGGGTGAAAGTGATCCTTACACATAGTTTGGACCTTAGTTAAGTCTGTAAAGTGCTTTCAGAATCCATCTCTACCATGTGCCATATATAGCTATATATTATAGTACATATGAAGCATCAAAGTTCTTTTAATCACATGACTTCTTAATAGTTTTAATCTCATTCAAGCTTCAGAAACATCTGGCCTTCAACTAAGTAATTTGTGGGATTTAAGTTCACATTTCTATCCCAACTGCCAACATCTGCACCGCTAGTGAGCTTGCACGTTCTGATCATCTGTTCTGGTAAATAGCATTGCTTACAAGTTTCAGTTTCTGCCTAATTAACATATTGAGTCCTTGGTGTCTGAAACAGCTATTGCAGATACATGACAAAAACTGGATGGAAACCCCACCATCTCGCAAAATATCTTTGTTATTAGTGAAAGTGTTTTTTCAGCACTAGATAGTCCTTATAGAACAGCTATTTTAAAATCCTTTGAGAGTCATAAGTGCAACTGAATTTGGTGGCCTAGTGCCAAGTACATACAAATTCACATCACACTTTCACCACTGTATGGCCATTGGACCAAGCACTGCGAAGTATCCTTTCGAGAAAGGCTCAGAACTAGAATAGCAGGAGCAGTTGAGTAAATGAGAAGCCACTGGTTAAGTCAGGTGCACTGTTAAAATTTAAAAGTTAGCACAGCTCATGTCTATGTAGCTTGTTCCCAATAAATGTTAATTACACTCTGTAATGAGATCTACAAACCCACCCACACTGAACACAGGCAGAAGGGGAAGAAGTCTCTCTCCTGTTTGCAAGCGAACAGCTTGATCACAACCCCATGCAACTGCCAGAGCTGTCAATCATGGAGGCAAGCACCCATAGCTGCAACCAATAAAGGGCAGTGTGCAGAGAAGGAAAGGGAGGCAGAAAGACCTGAGATAGCAAGGTGGCAACAGCCCTGCACCAGGCTACCTCCAAGAAAACAGCTAGGACACAAAGACGACGGCAAGCTCAAAAAGCAAAGGGCTGGCAGGCTTAATTGAAGGTGACAGTCCAAGAACTGACCTAGGAGCAACTACAGAGGGTCAGTCAGGAGAAGCTGAGACCCCTCAGGAGACCACCCCAAGAGGCAGTCACATGGCCTTAGCATTTTTAACCAATAATTATGCTAACAGTATGTTAGGATCAAATAGGAAAGCAACAGAAAAGGAGAAAAAAAAAATCACAGTACCACTATATAAATCAATGATGCGCATTCACCTTGAATACTGTATCTAATTATGGTCACCTCATCTAAAAAAGGTATAGTGGAACTGGAAAAAGGTTAAGAGGAGGGCAACAAAGATAATCAAGGGTCTGGAATGGCTTCCATACAAGGAGAGTCTAAAAAGACTAGGGCAGTTAAGCTTAGAAAAGAGGTGCCTAAGTGGGGATATGATAGAGGTCTATAAAATCATGAATGCTGTAGAAAAAGTGAATAGAGAAGCATTTAGCCTTTCCACAATACCAAAACCAGGGGGTAACCCAACAAAATTAATAGGCAACAAGTTGAGTAGAAACAAGAGGAAATACTTTTTTCCACACAACTAACCTGTGGAACTCATTGCCATGGGATGTTATGGTAGCCAAAAGTAGAACTATGTACCTCAAAGCAACAACAGGAGAGTTCCAGCCTGTGTACTGAAGATCTGTGACCTGTTTGTACTGTATCAGGGTGAGACATTGCTTGATTCAAATCTTGTTTAGTTTATAGAACTCAGATTTGGAACTTCCTTTTATTTCTTAAGTAACCAACTTTGATCTCTACACTTACTACTTATAATCACTTAAAATCTATCTTTCTGTAATTAATAAATCTGTTTTATATTTTACCTAAAACAGTGCATTTTGGTTGAATTGCTTGGGAAATCTCAGATCAGCTTACACTGCTCAGGCTTCTGACCAGGGCAAGACAGTATATTCTGGGGGTGCAAGGCTGGGGAGCTGAGGGGAACTGGCTGAAGCCTCCCTATGGTTGGCTCATGAGTGGCTGGGAGAAGCATTCGTGTAACTAAGTTGGGTGTGTCCCTCCCTGTGGATATCTGTGTAAGTGCCAGAGGTTTGTAGCTTGTCACAGCATCACAGTATGAGAGGGATACCCCTGGTTGGTGGGACAGAGGGCTCCGCGGTCCCACAGTTCAGGTTGCACCCTGGGAATCCTGTCACAATAACTGGGTTCAAAAAAGAGCTGGATAAATTCATGGATGATAGGTCCATCAGTGGCTATTAGCCAAAATGATCAGGGATGCAACCTCATGCTTGGGGTGACCCTAAACCTCTCCCAGAAGCCAGGAGTTGAAGATGGGGGTAAATCACTCCCTAACTGCCATGTTCTTTACATTCCCCCTGAAGCTCTGATACAGGCCTCTGTCAGAGGCAGGATGCTAGGCAAGATGGGCCATGGTCTGACCCAGTATAGCAGCTCTTATATGCTATGGTCTTACGCTCTTTATTCATTCCAGAACATAGAGGGATGTCTGTGCATCGCTTCAAATTTATCAGATAGCTACTAGCTGTAGATATAAGAAATGTAACCCATGCCCAGGATTCAGCTCCTTGACAGGAATCTCAGCACCCTCTCACTTCCCAGCACCGAAGGGGATGGGAGCAGGCGTGGAAAGTAGAGAGGGGGAAAAAAAGAGGGGATGATGACCTCGTAACTGGGCTTTCGCCTAGCAGCAGGGTCTATTTTCGCTCTTATCCGAGGATAGCAGGTTTAGTTCTCTGGTTAACAGGTAAAATTTCTAAATTCTATATAGGTTCATGGATAAACATGAATTGATGGCTGTGTGGACACTGGGCAGGCATAAGAAACAGGAATGAGAGAAGTTTGAAAAGAAGTAAGGTGAAAACTAAGAAATTTCAGAGGGGGAGATAGAAAGGAAGAATCACACTAGAACTCGGGAGATCTGGTTTTGATACTGAGGTCTGCCACAGACTTCCTGTGTGACCTCAGGCCATCAAGACCTTGTGCCTCAATCCTTAATTTGTAGGGGCAGAACACCACTTATTTTCTCCCAACATTTGTCTGTCTTGTCTATTTTAACTGTAAGCTCTTTGGGGGCAGGGACTGTTTTTTACTAGGTGTATGTACACCTACCACAAAAAGGAACCATTTGGAGAGATGCTACCGTAGTAGCAGTAGTAGTAGAAGAGAGTGGTGATGAGAAAGGAAATCAACATTGAAGACAATTCTGGAAAAGATGCACCATGATCTAGTCTAGGAGAAAAGATGACGTGGAGTGAAGCCAGGAAGTGAAAAAAAAGGTATGCCCAAAACCATGCAATAAGTACAGTTGCTAGAATAGGATTCAACTAATACATTATTGGAAGAACTTCAATGTCATTTTTCAATAATGTCTTTTTTGCATTATTCAAGCTCTATAGCACATCAAATACTATTTGACAAGCATATTTGATGAATCCTGGCAAAGTTCTAATAATGTATTTGACAAATATTTGTTCTGCTCTGTCATTATCCAGTAGAAAACTGAACAACAATGTTATATACAGTACATAATAAACAATGCAAAAAACTGATATGCTTTTATATTGCAGGGGGTTTGGCCACACAATTTACATCCTGGCTAACTGGCTTAGTTCTCAAATTAGAAGGCACTGGGGAAATTTTTTAAGTCCTGTAAATTTCCAATGCCAGAAGGATTTGCCAGAATAACTTCCACCTACTTACCATGCTGTATTTTAAGTTGTATCATCAATCTTTTTAATAAAGTGACAAATCAGAAGTTATTTCAAGAACACGGTGGGTGGTAGCTTTAAAAATATTCTGTAGCCTGTGGAAGGGCAAGAGCATGCATACATAAGAGTATCTTCCTTTTGTAATGCATTTTACTTCATTGATTTTAACAATTGGTATTATTCATATAGCATCAAACATGCACTAGACACTTACAGGACAAGAAAAGGATTTTAAATAGTTTTTAAAAGATACACACAGAAAAGACAAAACAAGAACACTAAAATATATAGATAGTATTTATTTAGTCACATTGGTCTTTTTCTATAAAGGCCCATAAACAATTATATAAATAGGGATCACTTTACCCACCAATGAAATGACCTGTCAGATGGAACATGAACTCTGTTTAACAACATGCAGCAACATTACTCCGCAGTCTAGCACAGGAAGTGCAGAGGAATGCTGTATCAAACTGAAACCAAATCTAGGGGTGCAGAATCTAATTACTTAAATTGGAGTTTGGCTAGGATCACAAAAGCTAATGCCCCTTCTTGTGGAAAAGGGGCATGAGACCTCAGTTTTAATTTTCATCTCAACAGTGCATCTCACAAAACAATGTAAACGTTAAAATTAGGAGACAAAAGGACGTGGCAAACCCTTTGGGCTAACAATCAGCATTTTGCACTAGCATGAAAAATGTTAATTTGAGTTGTAGCTTCTGACTTTCATGGGACAGCTGAATGCGGGGCTATGTCTACTCTCACAACAGTGTGTAGACTACAGGCACTGCACATGTAGCTACACGCTGCAGTGAAAAGGCAGGCTGCATCCACGCTTGTCACTGAGGTGTGTAGCTACACGTGGCAGTGAAAGGCTTTGTCAGCAGGGAGGAGCAGGGTGCGGGCTTTGGGAGGGAATATGGGTGCAAGGTGGGGCTCCAGGCTGGGACAGAATGTTGGGGTTCTGGAGGGAGTACAGGGTGCTGGCTCTGGAAGGAGGGTCAGGGCTGAGGCTTGGGGTGCAGGAGGAGGTTTGGTGTGCTGGCTCCAGAAGGGGGCTCAGGGCTGGGCTGCTGGCTCCCACTGGGCTGCAGTTATCTCCGGCGGCTCCCATTTGGCGGGGGCAGCGAGGCTAAGGCAGGCTCCCTGTCTACCCCGGCCCCACACTGCTCCCGGAAGGGGCCAACGTGTCCCTGCGTCCCCTGGGGGAGAGGTGCAGACGGCACATGGCTCCACATGTTGCCCCTCTCTGCAAGCACCGCCCCCGCAGCTCTTACAGCCAATGGGAGCTGCGGGGGCGGTGCTTGCAAGCAGGAGGAGCACACAGAGGGAAACTTCTGCCTCTCCCTGTCCCCAGGGCCATGGGGCCGCAGTGGCCGCTTCCGGGAGCGCCATGGGGCCGGGGTACAGAGTCTGCCTTAGCAGCAACCACGCTGCACCACCGGAGATCACGATCAACCAGGAGATCCTCTAGGATCGACCAGTCGATTGCGATCGACCAGTTGGTGACCGCTGCCCTAGGGGCTTCATGCGTATAGGACACTCTCCTCGCCCAAGCCGTGCCTAACCATCTACACACTGCGATTTACACCTGTGGTAGCTGGGCATGCAGCATCTGTACTCTACATGCCACCGTAAGTGTAAATGTCCCTTGGGGATGCTGTGGCATGAAGGAGCAACAAAAGAAAATCCCAAACCAGGCTTCATTCTGAAGAGACCCCATTAGCCAACCCAGGAACAGCAATGGCTAAGTCTGAAGAGATTTATTACCAACAATCCTGGTTCAGAATGACTGTGGCCATGAGCTTAAAGCTGAGGGAAGAAGGCAGAAAGAAGTTCTAAGTTTTAAGACTGAGCGGACTGCAGAAACCCCACATCCTGGATGTGGGAAAGAAAAATACACTCGTGCTTCATTTTCAACTATAAAAAGAGTTCATTCTCTGGATAACTTTCCTTTGAGACATGCTAAATGTAAGCTTTATGTAGACTAACTGCCCTGTATATTTTAATTATAGTGATATTTTTCCAAGTATGCTCTTTATACAAGGATCACTGTTTTGTTCATTCAAAGGGCTCTCTGTTTTCTCTATTCTAGACATCCCACCACATATGCCAATAGCTTGGTATGTAAGAAGGCACTCTTGGAAACTTTTAAAGTAGTTTAATCAATACTAGCATTTTGCTGTAACATTACACAGTGTGCAAACTCCCTGAGTGGTGAAGCAGCTATGATGCTAGGAAATTAATCAAGCTACAGGACTTCAGCAGAAACTCGACAGATGCTTAATCTGAACAGGCCTTTTCTCTCCTAGTCACTTACTGCCCTCAATAAAAAGCCTAAAAATACCTGGGACTCATTGTGCTAAATGCTACACACAGAAGGCAGAGATAGCTATGGTCCAAGCCCAGTGCTTAATTGTAATGAAAGAGGTACCAGGGCTCAAGCCATTTGGTGCTGGGGCTCAAGCAATTTTTTTTTACATTCATAACTGATGCAGCAAGCCCAGAGGTGCCAGGGCTATGAACTGCCAAGCCTGGACGTGCCAGGGCTCAGCCCTGGCTCAAATTAAGCACTGTCGAAACCCCAAAGACCGTAAGTAAATGAATGTGCAGTTATTTACATCATCACAGAATTCAACCCATTACACTGGAATGCTTGTTACATTACCCTGTCTATATTCTGCATTCAGTCAGACGGCTGTTCAATGGTCAATGTTAATGAGTTGGTGATATCAGCCCAGTTCTCGGTATACTGTTGGAAATTTCCCAGAATCTTCACCTCAGCTAGTACTAACTGGCACTTTGCAAAGAGGCCAAGGACTAAATGGACTGTCTCAGCCACTTTCTCACCCCCGTAAGTAGTCCCCCAAGTAGTCTGGGCTGAAACACAGGAAGGTTGAGAGGAAGCTAGAACTACTGTTGTCTAACTTTCCCCATGTCAGGTATGGCAAAGTCAATGGGGATATCAATCCAGAAACTTGCTCAAGCAATAAATATTCATACTTTTGAAAAGATTCAAGCAAAAGTAGTTGGCAATAAACAATTATTACCTTTGAATAGAAGTCAATACAATTTTCCCTAGCAGAGATGTCAAAATATTAAGGTCTATTTAACTGTCTCCTTCCCCATTTTAGACAGAGACCTCTGATCAAACACTTTGCCATGAACGTATACCACTAATTCAGATTCGTTTCCTATGTATTAAAAACACAGATTTCTGAAGCTCTCTTTTTTACTAGTTTAGTTATTTCATCTCCCTGACAAGCCAGTGGAAAAATCAGAGGAAATTTTTCAACAGCAATTAGAGATTACAGCACTAGCTGCAGGAAGCATTTCCTTACCAACATAAAATACATCATCAAAACTGAAAAGGAAGTAAGATTATGGAAGTGACAAGAGCAAGGACAGTCAATGAAACATTCACTGAGACTATATATTTTAAATACTAAGTTGCACAAGTCAATAAATTACCAGTCTGAAATATTAAAGCAACTGCTGATCATTAAAAATCTAATTGCCTGCAAAATCTGCTATTCACAAATGGCTTTAGTTTTGAATAAGATGAGTACCCAAAATATTTAAAAACACATATGTTTATGCAAAGTAAAGATGAGAGACCTGTACCCCAATCCCCACCCCATGTACCCAAATTTCTAAAAAAAATATAAATTCCCACCCATGTTGGAGCCTTTAATACCAGTACTGAAACTGGAGAGAATTTTTCCACCTACAGATCTCATAACTTCTTAATTGTAGGATTTACAGTGAAAACCCTAATTGATCTATTACTATAGTAGCATAGCAAATTTTGTGATAAATTTACCCACGGACTTCTACAAGACAAAAGTAACTGACGTGTGCTCTGAAGGCATTATTTGATTTAAATTCCATCTTTATTACATTTTAAGAAATAATAAAAGAAATATTATACAGGTAGGCATAAGAAGTATTCTGCATATACTGCATTACTGCGTATAAAGACTGTTTCTAGAATTCATTTATTGATTTATAGAAATAAACTCAGCTGGTATTTGGCAGAGAACAATGGCTATTATTTAAACTTATGAAGAGTACAATCAATAAAATATTTTAAAATATGCGTGTAACTAATCAGCATAACACAATTACAAGCTCATAATACTTCAAATTTGTCCATCAAGAATCTTATCTATAATAATCACATAAAATTAGCCAGATATTTGAGATGCAGGATACACTAAAAATCAACTGTTAGAAATGCTGTTTAGCATTTCTGTCCTGTACATACTATGTTTTCAAACTGTTAGCAGTGGTGTTTACATAATTTAGATAGATTAATTAAACCTAAAAGAAAGCAAATACACTGAGTAGCTTTTTTGTGACAGTCAATGTCAGTCAAGCAGGATTCCATAAGTACAGGAAGAGAGATACAATGACTAAAATATCTATTTTTTGCAGTTACTTGATATAAGAAATCATAAGGCATCTACATGATCATAGCCAAATTGGAATAAACTGGCTCTAAGCATTTGAACAGATGTGCATTCTGTTCTATGCAGCATGAAGTATAAATTGTATAGTTTAACTGCCAAGTTACATTATATTTCCTGTATAGTATGCTCCACACCCTTTCCTGTACTACCAGATCAAAGGAAATACACCCATCTCTTTCATAAAACTTTGGTATAATAGAATCATAGGACTGGAACAGACATCGAGAGGTCATCTAGTCTTGACCCCTGCACTCATGGCAGGACTAAGTATTATCTAAGCCATTCCTGACAGGTGTTTGTCTAACCTGCTCTTAAAAATCTCCAGTGATGGAGATTCCACGATTTCCCTAGTCAATTTATTCCAGTGCTTAACCAGGGGCAGCAGGTTTGTATAATTTTTGCTGGTGCCCAGAACGGGTCCAAGTCCTGTCTCCCCCACCCCCGGCTCTGGGAGAGAGTTTGAGTGCGGGAGGGGTTGGGTTCTGGGCGGGCGTTTGGGGGCAGGCTCTGGGCTGCGGCAGGAGTGTGGGAGAGAGTGAAAGGTGCAACGCTTACTTCAGGCGGCTCCCAAAAGCGAGCCACACCACCCTCTGACAACAGCTCCTAGGCGAGGTGGGGCTGGAGGGGTCTAAGGGCCCCGCTGCCAGCAGGCACTGCCCCTGCAGCTCCCATTGGGCACAGTTTGCAGAGTCAGCATTTGGGGTTAGGGCAGCATGCAGAGACACCGACCCCCATCCCCCACCAGAGGCCGCAGGGACGTGCCTGTGGCTTCCAGAAGTGGAGCGTGCCGGCAGGAAGCAGCCTGAGCCTTGTTGCACTGATGGTGGTGGCGGAGGGGGCCCCGGGCCCTTTTAGATTGCCCAGGGGAGGCAGGCATGGGCCCGGGGAGGACGCCCCAAAGGAGGCACATGGGGCCGGGGGGGAAGGGGGCCAGAGACCTTTGGTGGAGCCAGGCCCCCGTGTTCTCATACTGGTGGAGCACGGGCACCGCGGGCCCATACAACTCACTGCCCCAGTGCTTAACCACCCAGATACTTAAGAAGTTTTTCCTAATGTCCAACCTAAACCACATTTGCTGCAATTTAAGCCCATTGCTTCTTGTCCTAGTCTCAGGTTAAGGAGAATAATTTTTCTCCGTCCTCCTTTTAAGTACTTTTTATGTACCTGAAAACTGGTCTCATGTCCCCGTCTCAGTCTTCTCTTCTATAATAAGGAGAAAGTTGCTTTTATGTAAAAATTCTTACTCACAGATTCTAAGATCAGAAGGGACGATCTATTCTGACCTTCTGCACAAGAGAGGTCTGAGAATGACACTAATTACCCCGGCATTGAGCCCAACAGCTTGTGTTTGGCTAAACCATCTTCCATCAAGACTGGATGTCTTGTTAGAAGACATCAAGAGATGGAGAACCTACCACTTCCCTGGGTGATTTGTTCCAATGTTCACTGTTAAAAATGTATGCCTTATTTCTAACTTGAAATTGGCTGGTTTTAACTTCCAGCCATTGCTTCTTGTTATGCCCTGATTGAAGATCCCTTAGAACCCTGTATTTTCTTCCTGTGAAGGCACTTGCATGCTAATCAAATCACCTCTCAACCTTCTGTTTGATAAGCTTATCTTTCACAAGAAGGCATTTTCTGCAGCCTTACCATAATTTCTGTGGCTTTTCTCTGCACCCTCTCCAATTTTTCAACATCCTTTTTAAAATGTAGACACCAGAACTATATGCAGTATTCTAGACAGTGTCACCAATGGTGTATAGAGGTAAAATCACCTCCCTACTCATGCTCACTACTCTCCTATTTATACATCCAAGGATCCCACTGGGCCCTTTTGCCACAGCAGTGAACTAGGAGCTCATGTTCATCTGCTTATCCACCAGCACTCCTAAACCCTTTTCAGTGTCACTAATTTCCAGGATACAGTCCCCCATCCTTTAGATGTACTCTGTACCTAGATGTATCACCTTGCATTTGGCTATATTAAAATACACTTTGCTGAAATGGGCCCAGCTAACCAAGTCTCCAGATTGCTCTGGATTACTCCTCATTTTTTTACCATTCTAGCAATTGTTGTGTCATCTGCTACGCTGATGGGAAAAACCCTTGTCAGGGTAGGTAGTGTTTACACTAAAGTGCTACCGCATCACAGCTGCAGCTAGCCACTGTAGCGTTTCAAGTGTATGCAAGCCCTTAGGCTTCTAAGTCCTCCCGACTTTCAATGATACTTCTCATTTTTGAAAATGTGTAGGCTGCTAAGTAGGGTGACCAGATATCAAGTGTGAAAAATAGGGATGAGATGGGGGTGCGTGTGTGAGGGGGAGAAATAGGCACCTATCTATGAAGAAGCCCAAAATATCGGGACTGTCCCTATAAAATCAGGACATCTGGTCACCTTGTCACTTAGGATCCTCTAAAATTGTTACTCCAGGCCCGTATATCAGATAATATTTCTAGGTGACTAGATTGGCAAGTCCAATTTGGGGCACCCTCTTATTACACAAAATGTATTTAATGTTACAGATTATTTTGAAAGCATGATGTAAAGGGAAAGTGAATAGAGAACAAGAAGCTTAAAGGAATACAATCCCATTATTTTGGCAGTTTCCAGAGAATCCTCCACAACAGTTTCAAGGCACACCAGAGTTTCACTACATGTGCCACTTTAAAACATTTTCTGCATAATTACTGAAAGAGTAAGTGACACCTATTGTGAGGTATTTGACTCCTTTAGAATGCTGACACATAAGAAATACCTAAAAAAAGACAAGGAAACCAGTGGTTAAGAGGCAACGTTTCAGATTTTAACCATCTTTCAAAACAGAAACTGGAATAAAAATAAATATCAAGAACTGCTTTAAGTGAAGAGTTAATAGTGTTGTCAACATACAGAACTTCTTTAATTTTTACATACTGGACAGGCAAGCCATTAACTGCTGTTTGATTTCATTGCTAAGGGCTCTAAAACAAAAATAAGTGAAAGGAGGACATTTAGTAATATTTTTGCAGAAGGGTTAGCATATAGTAATGAAATTTATTTGATCAATTTAGGTCCAAAAACTAAACCACTGTAAGGCAGTCAAGAGACCAGCTACATGGGGGGGGGGGGGAGATTTTTTGCACATCAAGCAAGAGCAATGCCACAGGGGAAGATATGTTCAGAATCAGGTTATGTAAGGCTCTTGTGTTCAGAGCTACAGTATATTTGCCTTTTATAAATCCATACTTAGTTGTTAAGGAGTTTGAGGGAGAATGCTTTCTAACTGAAGGGCAAAAGTTTCAGCAAAAGAAATCTCTGAATTCACTTTAACAAGGAAACTATGTATATTGCTACCTTGGTCAAACAGATCTGTCAAATTTACTTGTCAGTTATCACAGGTTCAGTGAGGGTAGAAGGGTGGGAGGGGGGTTGTTTTGTTTTCACCTGCATTTTATTTAATGCACAGAGAAAGTTGTTGTTCAAACAATTTTCAATTTAGGACACAAGGGCTTACTATACAAGTCTGAAATTTTTTCATAGTAAAGCCACCAGGCTTCAGGTGCCTCTCCGAAAAATAAGTATGTCTGCTTGTATCCCTTTTTCAGAAAGGGGACTAATTCAGCTGGTAGTTCATCAAGGATTTTGAAATTAAGCAACTGAAGAAAGACACTGAGGTCATTCTCTATTTCCTTTTCAGAAAACGAACTACAGTATGTATCGTGTAACCCATCAGGTATTTTTGAATTAAATAAGAAAGGAAAGGTCATTTTGAGATTAAAGAATGAAAGAAAGTGTCAAGACTTGCAACATCCATATGATGGATGAGGCTTTTGGGGATCAGACAGTACTTTTAAATAGATTCTGATTTTTAGCTTTCAAGTTCATTGGCTATTAAACACCTTATCTCTATGACAGTCTGAATAGAATTCGGTAATTCCAGCCTATAGCTTCACTCTGTTACTATTTCATAGTTAATATTTCCAGCACCAATTCACCCCCACACAAAAAATTCACTCTAAGCAGTTTCTTTTTAAACCAGAACTTCAATTTTCACACTACAATGCACTGAAACAACGTGGGAGTTTCATTTTACGCACAAAGTTCACTATCAACAAGTTTCAGTGTACCGGTATGTGAGTGAGAAAGAAATTGTGTCAAGACTAGATGCACATCAGATTACATTCATTTTATTTCTACTGTTTACTCTGGTCTGTTAGAATAACTTCTTTTAAAAAATAATGAAGTGGTACATCGGATAACAGACCCTTATGTTGCAATTTTGAAAACTTCCCATGTTGCACTTTAAATCAAGTCTGTTCGAAAGGAGAAGAAATTCTGTTTATTTGAACATCCATTAGCAACACAGTTCAGGCAGCATCTGATAAGTTTCACACTTAGTAGATGAAATTAGGGCAAGTTTATGTCGTATATGAAGAGGGACCAATTGAGATAAACTCATGTAAGTTATTGAAAGTCTATTTAGGAAAAAGAAAAGTGTTCGGTTTTAGCAAATGAATTATAAGAATCAGACTTTTATGTTCAGTGAAATAAGCACTAGTTGTCAGATTGCCTTGAGCCAGGTATCATGCCCTTACAGGACTTGCATGTCTAATGAAACATATTTGATTAAAGACAGTCTATCAAAAATGGAATCTAGAACAGCATATAAAGGCATCTCCCATAATGAGGGATACCACCAAGACAAGGATCTTTCCTGATAGTGGAGAAAGAATAGAGAAA
Organism: Trachemys scripta elegans; assembly: GCF_013100865.1. Lineage (NCBI taxonomy): Eukaryota > Metazoa > Chordata > Testudines > Emydidae > Trachemys > Trachemys scripta. The sequence goes on along the minus strand of NC_048308.1, from coordinate 16,129,333 downwards.
TTTAATCATGTGGAATATTTGATATTCAAGATATTCTCCCAGATGTATCATGAGAGAGTAGAATAACTGTAGCTCGAAAATCCATACAACTCTCATTCTTTCAAGAGATCATTGTTCACATAAGTAGTGCCCTTGAAGTCAGAGGGACTGCATGAGAGAAGGTTGTTGCATAGCTGGGGTGCAAATACTTCCAAGTAGTATGATGCCTACCTGGAACCAAAGGAATGGGGAGAATGACCTCAGAAAAATCAACTCATAGAAACCATTGAAATTCTTCAGTCACAAAGTAAATAGAATTTACCTTAAGCAACAAAGGACAGACAAAAGCTGGTTAATTAACAGATTTTCCACAAACAGAATTGTCATAAATGTATTTGAGGACACTTTAGGATGATCTCAAGACAGGAGGTTGTCTAAACTAAAGAGATCACCTCTTGTACAGGTCTCGTATATTCACTTATTTCCATCTTAACTGGGCCATTTAACATCCTAGAAAATAATGTTTTAAATCAACAGAGACAAAATATGAAAAAAGGAAAAATCGTTTTGAAAACAACTGAGGAAACACACAAGTGAGAGGAAGAACATTAGGCTACCTCAAATGCAGAAAAGTAGGAGCCTTAAGAATTAGTATGGTAGTGAACAGACTGCAATCATACATACGTAAGTATGTAGAGTCCTCCAGCTAAGTAGAGTGTAAAAGTTTCCCATGACCATTTCTTAGGTCTAAGTAGATAGCAAGATTTATTCTTACAGATAACAGAAAGGAGGCAGTAATAAGCAACTGAAATAGCTGCTGAACTTGATTTCCTGGAAGAACGAACAAGAAGAGTTCACAGTACCTCTCTGTTATAAGGATACACCAGTGAAGTGTAATCAGAACACAGTTATACACTTTATAGATTGATAGGCACTGATAAATGAAATGTCGTAAACTAAGTTACGAGGATGCACAAGGCAACATGGGAGTTCATAAAATTAAAAAGGAGGCTTTTCTACCAATAAAGGTCCATGACATTCCCCACCTAGGATATGGAAGGAGGGTAATTAAATCTATATGTGAAATAAAGCTTCCTCTTTTTTGTAAAAAGTAAAAGCTCCGACTGAAGGCCTGGTCCTCCTGAAATCAAAGGAAGTTTTGTCATTGGCTCCAGTAGCAACAGACTTTGTCCAGGAAGTTGGAAACATAAAAAGAGCAAGGGAGATGGAACCTTTACAGGAGCTGGACATAGGTGGCAGAACTTATTTCCATTCCAACAAGACACAAAAATGACCATGGTACTACCCACTTTCACAATTAAATGCAAGCCTCGTTTCTCTGATTAAAGTTTCCCTTCATAAACATACACACAACTTTGATGGTAGGTGGGAACATAAGGCCCCAGGGGACCCCCAGAACCGCTGCTTGGGCGCTCCCCGGAGCCAGCTGCACGGGGCCGCCCGAGCAGTGGTCAATACAGCTGGCCCCAGGGCTGCCCCCCGGGACTGCTGCTCAGGTGATCCTGGGACCAGCCACACCGGCCGCTGCTTGGGCGATCCCTGGGACCAGCCACTGCTTGCACAGTCGCCGGAGCCAGCTGCCTGAGCAGCGGCCAGTGTGGCTGGCTCCGGGGACCACCAGAGCAGCTGACCCCAGGTTGTGGCTGGCTGTGGGGCACCCAAGCAGCTGGCCCTGGGGCTGGACAGCTCTGAAGTCAGCTGCACCAGCCACTGCGGAAGTCACGGAGGATGCAGAAAGTCACAGAATCTGTGACTTCCTTGACCTGCGTGACAGAATCGCAGCCTTACATATAAGAAAGAAGACAAGGAAAGGAATGGAGCCATGAAGCACTGAGGATGGGGTGGAGATTAAAGATTATCTAGGCATGGCCCAACACCTAAACAAATACTTTGCCTCAGTTTTTAATGAGGCTATTGAAGAGCGTAGGGGTAGTGGCAGGGTGGCTAATGGCAATGAGGATATCGAGGTAAATATTACCATATCGGAGGTGAAAGTCAAACTCAAACAGCTTAATGGGTCTAAATCAGGGGGCCTGGATAATCTCCATCCAAGAATATTAAAGGAACTGGCACATGAAAGTACAAGCCCAATAGCAAGGGCTTTTAATGAAACTGTAAACTCATAGATCAAACCCTATGACTGGAAAATTGCTAATATAGTTCCTACTTTTAAGAAAGTGATCCAGGAAATTACAGGCCTGTTAGTTTGACCTCAATTCTATCAAGGTCTTGGAATACATTTTGAAAGAGAAAGTAGTTAAGGACACAGAGGTGAAAGGTAATCAGAATAAAATACAATATGGTTTTACAAAAGGTAGATCATGCCAGACCAAGCTCCTTCTTTGAGCAGATAACTGAATTTTAAACAAAAGAAATTCAGTAGATCTAATCTACCTGGATTTCAGTAAGGTGCTTGATACAGTTCCACATGGGAAATTATTAAATTGGAGAATATGGGGATTAATGTGAGAACTGAAAGATGGATAAGGAACTGGTTAAAGAGGTGACTATAACAGGTCATACTGGAGGGAGATGTTGGGACCACTCTTATGTAACATTTTTATTACTGACCTTGCCACAAAAAGTGACTGTGCGCTAATAAAATTTGTAGATGACACAAAGTTGGGAGGTATTGCCAATACGGAGGAGGATTGAACATACAATAAGATCTGGATGACCTTGCAAAATGCAGTAATAGAAATGGGATGAAATTTAATAGTGCAAAGTGCAAGGTCAGGCATTTAGAAGTTTTGCCATAAACAGGGGACGTATCAGTAGAAAGTGAGAGAGCAGGAGAAAGACCTGGGTGTATTGCTTGATTGCAGGATGACTATGGGCCGTCAATGTGATGCGGCCATGAAAAAGGCAAATGCAGACCTAGAATGCATCAGGCGAGGTAGTTCCAGTAAAGACAGGGAAGTGTTATTACCATTATGCAAGGCACTGGTGAGATCTTGTGTGCAATTCTGGTCTCCCATGTTTAAGAAAGACTAATTCAAACTGGAACAGGTATTGACAAGGGCTACTAGGATGATCCGAGGAATGGAAAACCTATCTTATGAGAGAACTCAAAGAGCTCGGCTTGTTTATCCTAACCAAAAGAAGGCTGAGGGGAGATATGACTGCTCTCTATAAACACATTAGCGGTATATATACCATGGAGGGAGAGGAGTTATTTAACTTAAGTACCAATGTTGAGACAAGAACAAATGGCTATAAACTGGCCATCAACAAGTTTAGGCTTGAAATTAGATGAAGGTTTCTAACCAACAGAGGAGTGAAGTTCTGGAACAGCCTTCCAAGGGGAGCAGCGGGGGCAAAAAAACTAACTGGCTTTAAGACTGAGCTTGATAAGTTTATGGAGGGGATGGTACGATGGGACTGCCTACAATGGCATGTGGCCCATTGGTGACTGCCAGTAGTAAAAATCCCCAACTGCTGGAGATGGGACACCAGATGTGGAGGGCTCTGAGTTACTACAGAGAATTCTTTCCCAGGTATCTGCCTAGTCGGTCTTGCCCACATCCTCAGGGTCTAACCAACCACCATATTTGGGGTCAGGAAGGAATTTTCCTCTGGGTCAGATTGGCTGAGGCCCTGGAAATTTTTCACCTTCTTCTGCAGCATGTGTCACTTGCAGGTTTAAACTAGTGTAAATGGTGAATTCTCTATAACTTGAAGTCTTTAAGATTTGAGGACTTCAGTAACTCAGCCAGAGGTTAGGGGGTCTATTTCAGTAGTGGGTAGGTGAGGTTCTATGGCCTGCAATGTACAGGACCTCTGACTAGATGATCATGATGGTCCCTTCTGACTTAGAGTCTATGACTAGTTTTTTTTGTTTTTTTTTGTTTGTTTGTTTGTTTTTACACACACAACCAAATACTTCGGTAATTGAACCATTTCTCATATAGTGTTGAAAGGAAAGAAATCGTTATTTCTATTTTTCAACACTTGGGAAGCACAAAGATACTATGTTGCCACATGAGTAGACAGACTAAACACTGGACTCCAAAGCCACTCTGCCCAGAAGTAGAGAAAAAATTCCATGATAATCTCTCAATGCCATTTTGGAAATGGAAGCATGACACCACTTAAATTGATTTCAGAAAAGGAATTTGCCCATCAGCTTCACAGCTATCAGATTAGCACTGGTTCAGCAACATCAGTCTCTAGGGAGAAGAATGTGACATCCCTTACAGGGCCTCCTTTGAAGCACCATTGCAACCTGCTCTGGAAGCAGAGTAAGCCATGGTGAATTCTGTGAATTTTTTTTGACATGTGCATAAATAAGGATTCTGCTAGAATCTAGATCTCTCCATTTTTACCACATGGTTTGTTGGGGCTGCATTATTTATTTTGTGGGTATATACTTGGTCTGGCTAGCCTGCACTGCACTCACCACTGCACTTGCTACCCCAGCTACACTACTATTTTAGAGCACTTAGTTCATTGGCACTAGCACAAGTATATCTGTGCGAGCTGGGAATCACACCCCAGCTTCAAGTGTAGACATAGCCCTAGAATGCAAGCTGTTGAGAGCATGGACCCTGGTTCATAACAATCTGTAAAGCACTTTGCACACTACTATTGATAGAAAATTATTAAATGAAAGACAATATATGTGCCAAATGATTATATTGTTGTATTGCACTTTGAAGGCAACATGTGGAGAAAAGTTACATACTATTCTCTTGGTATTAGAATGGGGTCAGGAGACAAACCAACTGAAAATTCTGCTGCTGCACATAAGGAAATTTAAGTTGTTTAAAGAGAAATGCTTTCAAGATTTTAAGAAAATCAGAAGAGGCTCCTGAAATTGTGTATCCTCTCAATTTCACCAAGAGAGAAAAAAAATGTTCCCCAAAAGCAACAATCGTCTTCATTATATACCCATTCACACATGCAGGTCACATGAATATCTATTTTAGCTGTTATGTTTTCCTTAGTCTCCTAAAATATGCCTCTGAAGATTCTACTTTACAAAACAGATTAGGATTTAGATAATCTGTCCTCAATGTTGCTAGTTCCTTCTTCAGTTTCAGACAATGAATTTCTGGAAATCCGAGCATTCTGATTTAACTCACATTGAGTATTCAATCACTGTCTTTACTTTCAATATTCTTTCAATCAAGCCTGAGGGAGCTGGCTCCCCCTCAGGCAGCAAAAAGGATTTATCTTCCAGCAAGAAGGAGTGAGCTTTACTTACTTAATCCTATTCTATCATATAGAAAGGGAAGGGGGGGTATTCGCAAGCACACATGAATTTACTGCTGAAGAAGAAAGCCATGTAGGCAGCTCTGAAAACTAACTGCTTCGTTTATTTCAGAAAGGTATAGCACAGCCAGGAAATGGCAATGCAAGTTTCCCCACATACAGTGGAAACTCCAGGCAAGATTTGAGACAGTTCCCACAGCCCATTCATTCAATCTTTGGCCTTTCTGCTGAGACTGCCAATAATGGTTCCATCTGTGTTTCTGTGATAAATACAGTTGTGCACTAGGAATCAGAGACCCACCAAATTCACAAGCCACAAAAGCCACAACAAATAGTAACATTTCATTACCAACCTAGACTGGATTCATATCAATGACCTACAAGTAAATGGTTCAATTTACAATTACAAATACCAGGAACCATCTAGTCCTCCCCTATTTTAACAGTAATGTTCAGTGACTTTTTGAAACAGAGACACTATTTTGAACGGGATAAAAACGACAGTGCTTGCTGTGAAATGAGTTAGTCTCAGTTGATTTGCTAGCAAACAGGTGTCCACATACCCAAACCCACCAACTACTGCTCTTGCCAAACTCAGCAGAGACCAGATTGAATGTATACAGAAAATGAAATATCCTCCCTAACATTCAGGTTTCAAGTTCATTTTGGGGCAGGAAACATTAGCTGCCACTGTCTGTATTATACCTCTTCTGTGGCTAGGCAATTTCAGCCCCAGGCTTTCAAGCTAACACCATCCCAGACTCCTAAATCCACATATAAAAGGATGGAAAAAATGGAATATGTTACACGAGAAAGGGGGATAGGAATAATAAAGCCAACAAAATTAATCTTCAAGCCACATGTCCAAGCTTGTTCTGCAGAGGTGAAGCACTTGGTAATCACTTACCTGGTATGCACACCTCCTTTTTTCTGTATTTAGGAACATGAACCACTCAGCTACACCACCCACAACACCTTAAGTATGCAGGTGACAGAACTTTCCCTGAAGTGGTCAGTACTGTGTGACATATCCTTAGGAACACCCCACTCATCCCTTTTCCAAAAAATAACCCCAATGCTCCTTTTTCCAGAGGTTTTTAGTGTTTTTCTCTCAGTATAACCCCCTCCCCCTTTTCTGAAAAAAAATCACACTACAGTGGCTTTTGTACAATTTCAGGTGTTTTTTACAGTTTAATTCTCTGTGCAGCAATATAAGTACTGCCCCAATGTTTGTTTGTTATTGGACAGGAGAAAGGGTATTTTATCAATAAACACAAGCAATAGCTTTACAATAGCAGTTTGTAGTATAATAAATCTTTATGCATACACACATACTAAATATTACATAGAAAAAATGCATTAAAAAGAGTGTTACACAGAAAAGCACTAAAAAACTGGGAAATGCCAGAATTGAGGTGGCTGTGTAATCTTAATTCAGTCCCTTTACAGTCTTTAAGACATGATCAAACACTATTGCTTAAACACAGGTGTGACGGGTTGGATCACAGAAACCCCCTTGGGAGCTGCCACCCGATGTGCAAAGACTGCCCCTGCTCCTGTTTTCCCTGCCAGCTCAGGACTCCAGCACCCTGTCTTGCTGAGCCAGACACTCCTGTTTGGCTCCACACACAGATCCAGGGTCTGAATCTCCTGTCCCAAAGCTGCAAGTTTACCTGAAAACAGCTCGCAGTAGCGCGCTTGTCTTTAGCACTCAGATGCCCAACTCCCAGTGGGGTCTAAACCCAGATAAATCCGTTTTGCCCTGCATAAAGCTTATGCAGGGCAAACTCATAAATTGTTCGCCCTCTATAACACTGATAGAGAGATATGCACAGTTGTTTGCTCCCCCAGGTATTAATACATACTCTGAGTAAATTACTAAATAAAAAGTGATTTTATTAAATACAGACAGTAGGATTTAAGTGGTTCAAAGTAGTAACAGACAGAACAAAGTAAGTCACAAGCAAAATAAAACAAAATGCGCAGATCTATGCCTAAACAAACTGAATACAGATACTTTCCTCACCAGTTCCAGAATGCTCCCTTCTACAGGCTAATCTCCTTTTAGCCTGGGTCCAGCAATCACTCACACCCCCTGTAGTTACTGTCCTTTGTTTCAGTCTCCTTCAAGTATCCTGGGGGGGGGGTGGAGAGGCTCCTTCTTTAGCCAGCTGAAGACAAAATGGAGGGGTCTCCCACAGGTTTAAGTAGACTCTCTCTTGTGGGTGGGGACCTCCCTCTTCTGCAAAGCCCAGCTCCAAGATGGAGTTTTGGAGTCACCTGGGCAAGTCACATGCCCCTGCATGACTCAGTCTTTGCATTGTCCACATGGCATCTTGCATGTCTCCAGGAAGACTTCTCATGTGGATTGGAGCATTCCAAGATGCATTGTTCCCTAAGTGTCTCCTGATCAGGTACTTAACCTGGCAAATTCCTTCCTAAAGAAGCTGACCAAATGCCTCACAAAGCTTACTTAGAAATCATGCAAGCATACACCACATATTCTTAAGCTTGAGTAGAAAATGATATATACGTACAAATAGGATGAATAGATATAGTAGATCACAACCCTTACGGAGATATGTTACATGGCACAGGCAGCATAAAACATATTCCAGTTATGTCATACATACATTTATAAGCACCCCCTCCCCATAAAGCCTTATGGGGTACACTGTCACAACAGGACACACCCATTTCATTCAGTGGACAGGATGAAACTGTTTGGGGATGAATCCGTCATGTAGTCAAAGAGGCTGTTGTCAATAGTCGGACCCCTACATCACAGAAGCTGGATGATGTGTAGTGAATGAGGCAAGGGACAGGACAGTCTCGTGGTTAAGAAAATTGAATGCCACCTGTAAAACTGGAGCTCCTATGTGATGCTGGGCAACTCACTTAAATCACAATGTTCACAGTGGGCCACTAATTATGTAGTCCTAGTTTTCTAGGTGCCCAGTGTGAGACAACTGGGGCCAGATTTGCAGGAGTGCTGAGCACTCAGCAAGTTCCATTGAAGTGAATTGGAACTGTGCTCTGAACATGAATAACTACTCACTCAGAGAATGAGGCAGGGATCATATGGAAAAAAATAGCATGCGATCATGTAACGAAGATTGTATCATAATGTATGTGCACAAGCAAGCCGAATTAAGATTGCACTGGCAACCTTAACTCTCATATTTCTTAACTTCTGAGTAGCTGACTTCGCAACCATAAAATTCTTTCAGCATAGTTTTTTGGATGTAATATACACTTGAATGACTTTAGCCTCGGGAATAAATCCCTATCTAAAGGGATTCCTGACACGGTAAACTATAATGATGGAGTTGTCAAGGCTACTGAGAAGGTTTCTACTTTGAAGTTCATTGACCATAATTGCTCCCATCAGCCTGCAAGGGGAAAACATGGGCACTAACAGGACTGTATTCAATACTTGAAAGATAATATGTAGATTCCAGTCAGACACTAACACTGATGGAATTTTTATTGAAAGAAAACGAGGGGATGGGGACCTTTTGAACAATGCCTCATTTTCTAAAATGAAAATAACTAACATTTCCCCTCAAATTTATTTCCACCTCATACTGAATATTACATGCTTGTACATAATGTACCTGCCAAAAAATTAGTCAGAAAAACTCTAAAGTGTGCAGAAAAATAATCTTATTTGATCTATATCTGAAATGTACAAATGCTCAAATAAGGCCTATGTTGCATTCCCTACATAGTCAGTATTTCCATAGGTTTTAGGGGGAGATTTGGATGCACAAGAAATACAGAACCAGGAAAACAAAGGATACTGTAATTTCCAATCTGCAACAAAATTAATAGTATCGATAGCAAAAAAACACTAAGTAGACCAAGGGAAAACAAAACTTGCCTGGCATGGATCACAGCAGTTTGAATGAACCTTTTAACAGTTTCACATCTTGAAATTTACATACTCCTCTTGTTTGGAGGAAAATGAAAGAAGTGCAAGACAAACCAAAACTCACCCCAAACCACAATTGAGCTGCCAGTTAATCGAAAAGATGTACACAGCACAGTAATTCTTGTTCAAACCTGGTCTCTGTAACATAAGCATCTCATTTTTTTGCTACTGAAACATTTGTCCTCCCCGTACTGTTTATTTGTCATCCTCTGCTGCCTTATGTCTGAATTACTGTTAAGCTCCTTGTGGAAAGGACCTGTCTTTTCACATCTTCCATAAAGCACCATCTATGACTCTGTTCAAAATGATTCTTTAGGTTAGTAACAAAACCCCAGTGAACTCTACCAGATTTGGGGTGTTTATTCCAAGATTTTCACACAGCTCGATTAAATGCTCTGTCCCCATCAGACTTGGCATGAACAATACTTTCCTCAACACTACACCTGCCCTCAATAACACACTACAGTTAGGTCACTGGTCACCTAGGGGGCTAGAGAGTTATGGGGTGTTATACAAGATTAGTGTGATGAAGACAGCTGGAACAAGAAAGACTTTACAGCATTTACAGCCACAAAAACACCTTAAAAATAGTGCCTAGAAAGGCAAGAAGACCACAGCTTAGTAGCCAGCAGGTATAGATCTGCAGGAGCAGAGGGCATGGCTAGAAGCACCTCTGAAGAGTCCCCTGGATAATTGATATGGCAGCATTTGACCACTAGCCCACAGAGGTATGCTGTCCCTGGCAGAGAAAGGGGCTGGAACAGCTATACATTCCAGACACAGTGGTTAGATGAGACAGCCGCTGTCCCCCAGCACAGAGGCAACGGTAGAGGAGAGAGGCTGTGGTTCCACCCCACCCACAAAGAGGCAAGGGGTGTCTGCCCCTCCATGCAGAGAGGCAGAGGCTGAGAGTGAGTGCGTGCACAGGGGCAGGAGGGTGTGCACCAGCTGCGCTGCCCATGCCCGCTGCTTGGGGTAGTGCTCACTTTCCCACCACTGGTGTAGGATTGTGTGTGTACATGTGTCCCAGCACAGGGTCTCCGTGTGCGCGTGTGTCCATGTCCATCCCCCCTCCTCCAGCACGGGGGTTCTGTGTGCGTGTGTGTGTCCGCGTCCATCCGTTTCCCCCACTCCCCTGGCACAGGGGCTCCGTGTGTCCCCGTGTCCGGCCCACCCCCAGCACAGGGGCTCCGTGTGTGTGTCTCTCTCTCCACGTCCTGCTCCCTCCACAGGCGCTGTGTCTGTGTGTCTCCGCGCCCCATCCCCACAGATGCGCTGTGTCCAGGTGTCTCCACACACACACACACACATACACAGCTCTCGGTGTCCGGGTGTCTCCGCACCTCCCTCCCCCCCACAGACACTCTGTGTCCAGGTGTCTCTCCCCGCCCCCCGCGCTATGTGTGTGTGTGTCTCCGTGTCCTGTCCCCCCCCCCCCACGCACCAGGGGCAGTGTGTCCATCCACCCCACACACAAGTGCTGTGTCCGTTTGTCACCTCCACACCCCAGCACTAGGGGCTGTCGGTATGTGTGTGTGTCCGTGTGTCCATGTCCGGTTCCCCCCCGCAGCCCATGCCAAGGGCTGTGTCCTCCCTACCCCGGCCAGGGGCTGTGTGTGTCCATATCCTCCTCTTCCTCCCCCCCGCCCCACCCCAGGGCACTGTGTGTATATCCCTCCCCCGCGCCAGGGGCTGTGTGTGTCCTGTGCTTCCCCCTCTCCCGACACAGGGGCGCTGTGTGTGTGTGTCCAAGTGTGTCTCACCCCACCCCCCGGGACAGGGGCACTGCGTGTGTCCGAGTGTGTCGTCGTCACCTCCCCTCCTCCACACAGGGGCGCTGTGTGTGTGTCCATCCGAGTTCCCCCCCCCCAGGCACAGGGGCGCTCTGTGTGTGTGTGTGTCCGAGTCCCCCCCAGGCACAGGGGCGCTGTGTGTGTGTGTGTCCGAGTCCCCCCCAGGCACAGGGGCACTGTGTGTGTGTGTGTCCGAGTCCCCCCCAGGCACAGGGGCGCTGTGTGTGTGTGTGTGTCCGAGTCCCCCCCAGGCACAGGGGCGCTGTGTGTGTGTGTGTGTCCGAGTCCCCCCCAGGCACAGGGGCGCTGTGTGTGTGTGTGTGTCCGAGTCCCCCCCAGGCACTGGGGCGCTGTGTGTGTGTGTGTGTCCAAGTCCCCCCCAGGCACAGGGGCGCTGTGTGTGTGTGTGTGTGTCCAAGTCCCCCCCAGGCACAGGGGCGCTGTGTGTGTGTGTGTGTCCGAGTCCCCCCCTTCTCCCTGGCACAGGAGCGCTGTGTTTGTGTATCCCTCCCCCGGCACAGGGGCGGTGTGTGTGTCAGTGTCGTCCCCCTCCCCTAGCACAGGGGCGGTGTGTGTGTATCCCTCCCCCGCCACAGGGGCTGTGTGTGTGTGTCCGTTCCCCCCCCGGCACAGGGGCTGTGTGTGTGTGTGTGTGTGTGTGTGTGTCAGTGTCGTTCCCCCGGCACAGGGGCTCTGTGTGTGTGTCCGTCCGTTCCCCCCCGGCACAGGGGCACTGTGTGTGTGTGTCAGTGTCGTTCCCCCGGCACAGGGGCGGTGTGTGTGTGTTGTGCTTCCCCCAGCTGACCGCAGGGAGCCCGAGCTCGCCGCTCCCGCCCGGCCGGGGATGGGCAGGGACCCGCGCGCCGCTCACCTCCTTCCACGCCGGGCCGAGCCCATCGCCCATCGTCCGCCGGGGCCACCAGTGCGCCGCGCCGGGGAGCAGCTGCGGCGCCACAGCTGGGGCCGGCACCTGGGAGCGGCGGCGAGGTCAGAGAGGCTGACGAGCAGGGAGCGTCTGCAAAGTGCACGTCCGGCCGGGAGCGTGCACCGCAAGGGAGTATCTGCAAAGTGCACGCCTGGTCGGGAGCGCGCACCGCAAGGGAGCGTCTGCAAAGTGCACGTCCGGCCGGGAGCGCGCACAGCAAAGGAGCGTCTGCAAGCCGCTTGCTGCCCGTGCGGGCGCATAGACAACAAGGGAGCATCTGCAAACTACACTGCCGGGACCATGCACAGACAGCCCGCAAGAGCAAGGGAGCTAATTTTTATGTGAGCCCCTCAGATCTCATCAGATCTAGAGAGACAAAGGGGGTGAGTTAAGATCTTTTATGGGACCAACTTCTGTTACTGAGAGAGACAAACTTCCAAGCTACACGGGTGTGAGAAAGAGCTCTGTGTAGCTTGAAAGCTTCTCTCTTTCACCGCCAACAGAAGTTGGTCCAATAAAATATCTCATTGCACCCACCTTGTCTAATATCCTGGGACCAACAGGGCTACACCACTTCTTGTACTGACTCAGGCAGGGAGTGACATCAAATCCCCAGTGTTGTTGGGGTGGGTGCGTGGCCACACAACTACCCATCGCCAGCAGAGAACATCAAGTTACCAGTACAGCCAAAGATTGCTTGCAAACTGCTAGTGTAAGTATTGTCGAGGAGAGTGCACAGCCATCGAGCCCAAGAAAGGAACATCTGCAAAGTATCAGGCTGCCCGGAGGTCATGTACAATAATCTAGTCCAACTAGCTATGGTCCACCAATTCCCAGGTCAATAAAGAACTGTGTCCAATAAGGGTGCAACTAGGAGCCATCTGCATATTCACATCCCCACCACAGACTGCACAAAAGCTAAATCCAATCAGACTGTCTGCAAGCTTCTCAACTTACCTTGCCCCAAATGCTCCCCATGACACATGCTGGTTCTGGGGATGCATACATGAGTAGGTTTGGCCCACTGGGATAATAGGAAACCAAATCCTCAACTGGTGTAATCTACTGAAGCCCAGGGTTTGGCTCAAGCACCTCTACTGCTACCATATTTCCCATCACTCGGAGGCTCCTCAGCCTTTCCTTAGCTGAAGCCTCTCTTGCAATGGATTTGTATATTGGCAACTCCCAAATTCACTCAAGCCACCTTCCATCTTAGAATTTTAAGGCACTTTAACTTTCCTGAGATGTAAAAATTACACTCTCCCTTTTACAGATGAGGTGTAGAGATGTGACATGACTTGCTCAAGTTCATCCACTGAGCTGCTGTTAGCTCTCCCAATACCTTGGAATAGCTACAAGCCTCTCTTTGCCCTCTTTTACTGTCTTCCTTTTCTCCACTCATTGCCAGTCTCTCCTCTCTTCTTTATTTTCTCCATCATTTTCTTCTTCTTTGACCAGTCCTTGATCCTTTCTGCCTGCACTTTCCAGTGGTCCTCTCCTCTTTGTATGTTCCAGTTTCCTCCCTCAATCCTTTTCCTCCTCTGCATTCCTTTGTCACCCATCTGGTCCTATTTTCCTTCCCCATCATCCTATTTCCACCCCCAACATTCTACTCCTGCATCCTGTCTCATCTTCCCTATTCACACATGCACATGACCCCTTCCAGGGGTGACAAGGGCTGCTGCACTGCTACTCAGAGCCTGGTAATATGAGCATGAGCCTGCAAGTTCTGGCCTCTTCTGCTTCCCCATTTTTTGTCTCCCCTCTTTGCTGCCTGAGCCACTATCTGTGCTGCACTGAGAGCTACCAAGAGGTTAAGGAAGCCAACAAGAGGAACAGTGACAAAGACAGGATGGAAGCAGTATCCCCTAGTGTTTGGTAGAAGGACCTGCATGTGAACCTTGTTCCCTTGCTACAGCCATGAGTTCTGAGTTATATTTCAGCTAGGGTGCATGATAGCAGGGCAAATCTTTGACTGTCACACTGGGGGAGTGATAATTGGCAGATATAGACTAACTACCACTATCTGCTAAAGGGATCACTTTAAATTCTTTTGTGTTTGGAGATGGAGATGTCTACCAAAATGTGTGTAGTAGTGGTTGGGACAAGATTTTGCCTGTGATAGTAATCATGTCTTTTGTCTGCAGGATGTGAATTAATTACATCAGCTAACTTTTTCTAAACATTACACAGTGAAGAAATATTTGCAGTACAATATATTTGTCTGATTTTTCATTTATTAAGTTGTTTATAAAATACAGTTTTAAAATTACTAAGGTGCCTAGGCTAAGCTGCAGTGTTTGGGGCCATTAGTGCAGAATGCTGTAGAACATTTTTATTAGGGAGGAAATGAATAAATTGTGAGTGGCTTGACAGACTCTATTTAATGCAGCCGTTAAAGGAGTATATGTTTTCCCAATCTGCATGCACATATCTTAAGGGAAAGCAAACAGAAAATGGGTGACATCTGGTGGCCAATATCACTCTAGTGGTTCATAGGAATCATATGCCTTTTAATAGGGAGTCTAAAGTAAAGTTTCTAATTCTGGTTAATAACTGTACAAGCTAACGTAAGACTAAAAGAAGAATTTGTACAGTTTATATAGTAAGTTCTGCAAACTAGAATTCATACTCCTGTGTTGAGATCTTCATGTATTGTGAACTATCAGAGATTGACCACTGAAATTAAGCAAAATTAAATCATATGTAAATGGATATGTCTTTACAATACAAAAAGTCTTTGCTAGTATTTAATACTATCCAATATTTTTTCCAAGGGGTAGAAAATTGTTGTTCACACAATGCATGGTGAAGGGCACTTGTTTATAACCACAAGCAACAGAGCCATCATCAACAATGATGCTGTGCAACGTGGAGTTTTACATTTTATTGAGTATTATTCTGCGATTGTGTGTTGCCAGTTGGAAAATCTCATTGAGATTTAATGAGAGGCTTGGGGGTTGAAATTTTCCCAGGCATCCAATGATCAAAGCCCTGGACTTCTTCCTGTGCAAAAGATGAGTAGGCTTCTGAAAAGTTCCACTATGATTTTTACTGAGGCTCTCATGACAAAGAAACAAAACAGGTGAAATAATGATGTCTAAAACGCTTTGATTTTCTTCCATTTGTTATGCTTGTAAATTAGGAAGCTCACATCAACTGGCTGACCCCAGATTAGTCACTTTTGTAGCAGAGATTCTCAGATATTAAAATACCATTTCATCAAACTGCCCATAGCTGCTTAAAACAAAACTCCCAGTAAACCTGTTACAGAGGGGAAGGGAAAATCCAATGGCCCCTTGTTTATACATTACAATACAACTTCATACTGTTGAGTGTGTATATCTCAAAATGTTTTACAAAGCTAAATAAAAGAGTGAAGTAATGACAGAGAATTAATCAGGCAGATGAGAGTTGGGTGGGTTGCTCAGCCATTACCAAAATAGGGGAAAACTGAAGAGAATGAGAAGGGAAGAGAGAAGATAAGGTAGAAAGTTAGAGGCAAAGAGGGAATTAAAGGCTGGGGAGGGTTAAGGATGGGAATGTTGTAGAGCAAGCTTGCCCTTTTATTTGTTTATTTTTTATTTGCATGTATAACAAACATTCAAATATAGATTTTTCATAGTGCTACGTGCAGTAATTTCCAAGCATTTCTTAAAGTTTGTTCTCTTGTTCCATTGAGTTTATTTGGCACATGCTTTCCTGTTCTATTGCTGGGAATTTCTGAAATTTAAATACATTTCTGAATCAAATAATTTCAGATCCAATTGTCATTGTAATAATTGTAATAATTTCAAAAAAATGTTAAAACCTACATATAAATCTAAGACTGAGGAAAATGGAAACATATGTCTTCAATGGAATTATCCCAATTTACACCAGCTGAGGATCTGGCCCAATAAATGCAAGCAACAAGAATCGAATGTAGTGGCATAGTCACACATTAAAAGGTCCCATAAACTGGTGCTGTTTTTCTGGTTGATTATTTTTCTGCTCCCATGAAGTTGCAGATACAATCTTGGATCATAAGAACTCCTCTGTGTCATGTCATCAAGGGATGACATTTCCCTGCCAAGGTCAGCCTCAGGTTTGTGGTGGAGACAAGCAGACTGGGTAACAGTGTCACATCCTCATCAACCTGCATGGTCTTATGATGAAGTTCTGGCCCATTTAGCAAAAAGGACAGAAGCAATGCTTAAAAGGCCTTGGACATCCGTGGGCTAAGAGTAGATGTTGGAGTGGATATGGACTCTCTATGGTGTTGTTAAATAGAATGCGTCTTCATCTGCTTTTCAAATCTAATGGACTTGATTCTCCATTGCATCTTTTGTAATCATTAACTAATTCAAATAGTAATGTTTTACACCCACTTTACACAGCTGTGCACAAATAGGATGACCAGATGTCCTGATTTTATAGTCCCGATATTTGGGTTTGGTTTTTTTAATATGGGCTCTTATTTCCCCCACCCCCATCCCAATTTTTCACATTTGCTATCTGGTCACATTATGCACAAGGTACAAGGCACACAGTATTTTTAATTTTGACTACAAACTAAAATTGCATTTTTGTCATGAAACAAGATAACACTCACAACAGATTCACGTTCAGCTGAAGCAATGTCAGGTTTTAGTCCAGAAACACAACACAGAACCTAGCAGATAAGGAGCCAGGCACACATAGCAATGAGCAGACAATGACCAGTACTTGCTGGGTTCATATATAGCTGCCATGGGCAGTCTTTGGTGAGCAGTGACCAACGGGGGTAAGCTATATTCATGTAATCGCATGCCCTGCATAGGCTGCACGAGTTCTTTACAGCTTGTGTTGTTTTATTTGGGTTTCTTTTTAAAAAAATCTCTTTGGCCCAGGTGGAATTAGGCCTCACTGAAGTCTTGACTCAGCATGCATTGAAGACAATGGAAAGACTCCCATTTACTACAATCAGAGTTGGAGATGAGATCCTATGAATGTGCAAGTCTGAGTCTAGGAGCTGGTATGCAGGGAAGTTGCCCTGGATAACAACTTCCCTGGGGCACTAACCTGTTGTGCTGGTCCATTTTTTCTCTCTGATCCTGATTCGCCAGCCCTTTGTTTTCAGCTACCTCGGGGAGGGAGGAGGGACTGTGTTGGTGGGAGGGGTGGGGAGAGGAACGGAACACATTTTCCATCCTGGTTGGCAAAATGGTGAAGATTGCTCCTTTCTGTTCTTCCACAGCCTCCCATGAAGATCAGGGTTTAACTCCACAGCTCTTGAGTTCTCAGTGGTTCAAGCATTCTGGAACCCATCATCTGCTGATTTAAAAACAAAGAGTGTGAGCTACTATTCACCTTGAGCACTGGTCCTGCTGTACAGAACTGACAAAGCTCCTGCACACTGACTTCTAACAAGTTCTATGAATACTCTAGGATTTTACCTCAGCATCTGAGGGACACAGTTTCTTTATGCAGTAACTCCCTCATTTTCTGTAGTTTTGTCCTCCCCATGTCTGTTGTCCGTTTCTCATGTTGTTGGTCTAATTTTAGCTCCAAGGGGAAGGCCTTATCTTTCTCTTTTACTGTAGAATTCCATGAACATCTATAAATGCTATATAAAAAAGAACAATAAATGATGTTAAGCTTGTGAAATGGTATTAAATACTCATTTACCCTCAATGAAAATCACAGCAGTAATCGCAGCACGTCTCATAGATGTGCTGGAAAATCCTGACTCAGGAGAATCCAATTCCGCTCTTATTTACTACTGTGCAAGTTCACTGAGGTCAGTGGTGTTGTACCAGTGTACCAGAGAGCAGAATTTAGCCCAGAATGTCTAATTAAATCTCTGTGACAATATTACCAGTGCATCAAAGATCTCTAGCCTGATGCTCTAATCAACAACATGCTCTTTTCTAAGGCAAGTTTGGGAAATAAAAAAGAAAGTCTTGAATACTGTGGTCTATTCAGTAAATCTCTGTATTCCAAAGGTTCTTTGAGATCTACAAAACCCTGAATGCTGGAGAGGGTGCTGGATTCTGAATTTGGGTGCAGATCCAAATTTTAGGGCCAGCCAGTCCTTATTGCTATAATTGGCCAAACCAAAATCCAAGCTCCTATTAATCCCCTGAACTTTGATGGGGTTCAAAATCTACACATGAAAGTTGTGCTCATCTATAATTATTATTAAGCTTATTTTTTTAAAAAAAAATTCTTTTTGATAATTTTCACAATTTACCGTATAGACTCCAGGAAATATAAGACAGGTAAGAGCAACCTTCACTCATGCTAAATTCATTGCCAGCAACAAAAGTTTAAGAAAATATGTCATATTTTGAATAATTGCAATTGACATGTTCTCTTCTTCAGAATAGCAAAGTGACATATGACTTACAGCAGGCATTAAGCTGGGGGTTTAAAGACTGATTTGTTTTACTTCAAGCCTCCTTAAAAAGGAACTGCTGTTACTAGTTTGGTGATTAAAGTTTTAAAATGGAGGCAGTTGATTTATAGCACCAGAGACTGCTTTTTAAGCTAAAAAGGACTGATCCCAGAACTTCTCATAAGGGAACTGATGCTTTCAACTGTAATCAATGGCAAAACAGGAGCTTCACTGGGAGCAGGAGTGGGCTCCTATTATGGCTGAAGATGAGCAGAAGTTGCAAGTTTTGGATCAGGGGGATCTTAACATCTCCAAAAGAAGGAGGTATTTTATTCTGAGATTTTGGTTTAGATCCATCTCTGTTTATAATCTAACTCCATGTCTGCAATGCTTGAATGGGAGGGAGTATGGAAGATAATAAATCTATGTCTGTTGATTATAAAGTGGTACACAGTGATAAGTTATCTGGCTCTAGGACCCTGCATAGAAGTGCAGAGCTGTTCATTTGACTCACTCTGAAAGCAGACCAAATGGGTCCCATTAGCTCCAAGACAGAAGTAGAAGAGAGTGAGAATCCCTAGGAAAGTTAAGATCAGGATGAGGATTAAGTTTGTTGTTATTTAATTTAATAATAAAGGAAAACACCAGGATGGGTGTAGGTTTGGACAATATCTGGCATATGTTTGCACTGTTGAGAGTTGGGTGGAAATGATACCAACATACAGGCAATAGTGGAGTTTATGCCTTACAATCATCTTTCTAGTTTACCCTGAATGACATCTCAGATATGCAAGAGAGAAGAACGGGGAAGTAATAATTTTTATTGGACCAGCTTCTGTTGGTGAAAGCGATAAGCTTTTCAGTTTACATAGAGCTTTTTTCAGGTCTGGAAAAGGTACACAGAGTGCCACAGCTAAATACAGGACAATACTCAAGGCAACCTAAAACAATAAGTTACACACTGGTAAGGCAGTAACTTTGTTACCAGATAAAGCAGCTATTGTGCACTCAACAAAACACTTGACCTTATGCATTGGTACTTACCAGGGCCGGCTCCAGGCACCAGCCTACCAAGCATGTGCTTTGGGCAGCACCTGGAGGGGGGCAGCGCTCACCCGGGGAGAGCGGAGCCGCAGCGGGCTCGCCGCCCTCCCCCGGTGCTCCGGCCGGTTGGGAAGAGCGGGGCCGCCCTCCCCCGGCGCTCTGGCCAGCCGGGGAGAGAGGGGCCGCGGCCGGGCTCTCCGCCCTTCTCCCGGTGCTCCGGTTGGGGAGAGTGGGGCTGCGGCCGGGCTCGCCGCCCTCCCCGTGGTGCTCCGGCCGGCCGGGAAGAGCGGGGCCACCCTCCTTCTGGCGCTCTGGCCGGCCAGGGAGAGCGGAGCCGCGGTGGGCTCGCCGCCCTCCCCCGGCGCTCCGACTGGCCGGGGAGAGCGGGGCCGCGGCCAGGCTCTCCGCCCTTCTCCCGGTGCTCCGGTCGGGGAGAGTGGGGCCATGGCCGGGCTCGCCGCCCTCCCCCCGGTGCTCCGGCCGGCCGGGAAGAGCGGGGCCACCCTCCCCCAGCGCTCCGGGGCGGCAAAAAAGCCAGAGCCGGCCCTGGTACTTACCTTCCAAAACCAAATAGAGGCGCAAAGGAAGACACCAGGAACGAAGAGAGGGAAGAGCATCTTCGCAAGCAGGCTGGCTAACCTAGTGAGGAGAGCTTTAAACTAGGTTCACTGGGGGAAGGAGACCAAAGCCCTCAGGTAAGTGGGGAAGTGGAATACCGGGAGGAAGCATGAACAGGAGTGCGCAAGAGGGGAAGACTCCTGCCTCATTCTGAGAAAGCAGGATGATCAGCGAGTTATCTTAAGTGCCTATACACAAATGCAAGAAGCCTGGGAAACAAGCAGGGAGAACTGGAAGTCCTGGCACAGTCAAGGAATTATGATGTGATTGGAATAACAGAGATGGGATAACTCACATGATTGGAGTACTGTCATGGATGGATATAAACTGTTCAGGAAGGACAGGCAGGGTAGAAAAGGTGCGGGAGTTGCATTGTATGTAAGAGAGGATATGACTGCTCAGAGCTCCGGTATGAAACTGCAGAAAAACCTGAGAGTCTCTGTATTAAGTTTAGAAGTGCGAGCAACGAGGGTGATGTCGTGGTGGGAGTCTGCTATAGACCACCAGACCAGGGGGACAGGGCCGGCTCAGGCTCTTTTACCGCCCCAAGCGGCAAAGGAGGGAAAACAAACAAACAAAACGTGATCGGCGGCAGCTCAACACACCGCTTCATTCCTCGGCGGCAATTCGGCGGCGGGTCCTTTGCTCCGAGAGGGACTGAGGGTCCCGCCACCAAATTGCCGCCGAAGACCCAGACGTTCTGCCCCTTTCCATTGGCTGTCCCAAGCACCTGCTTCGTTCACTGGTGCCTGGAGCCAGCCCTGCAGGGGAATGAGGAGGATGAGGCTTTCTTCCGGCAACTAACAGAAGTTACTAGATCTCAGGCCCTGGTTCTCATGGGAGACTTCAATCCCCCTGATATCTGCGGGGAGAGACCCTGGACTTCAGAAAAAGCAGACTTTGACTCCATCAGGGAACCGATGGGCAGGATCCCCTGGGAAAATAACATGAGGGGAAAGGAGTCCAGGAGAGCTGGCTGTATTTTAAAGAATCCTTATTGAGGTTGCAGGAACAAACCATCCCGATGTGTAGAAAGAATAGTAAATATGGCAGGCGACCAGCTTGGCTTAACAGTGAAATCCTTGCTGATCTTAAACACAAAAAAGAAGCTTACAAGACGTGGAAGATTGAACAAATGATCAGGAGTATAAAAATATTGCTCAGGCATGCAGGAGTGAAATCAGGAAGGCTAAATCACACTTGGTGTTGCAGCTAGCAAGAGATGTTAAGAACAACAAGAAGGGTTTCTTCAGGTATGTTAACAACAAGAAGAAAGTCAACGAAAGTGTGGGACCCTTACTGAATGAGGGAGGCAACCTAGTGACAGAGGATGTGGAAAAAGCTAATGTACTCAATGCTATTTTTGCCTTTGTCTTCTCGAACAAGGTCAGCTCCCAGACTACTGCACTGGGCAGCATAGCATGGGAAGGAGGTGACCAGCCCTCTGTGGAGAAAAGAAGTGGTTCAGGACTATTTAGAAAAGCTGGACGAGCACAAGTCCATGGGGCCGGATGCGCTGCATCCAAGGGTGCTAAAGGAGTTGGCGGATGTGATTGCAGAGCCATTGGCCATTATCTTTGAAAACTCATGGCAATCGGGGGAGGTCCCGGATGGCTGGAAAAAGGCTAATGTAGTGCCCATCTTTAAAAAGGGAAGGAAGAAGATCCGGGGATCTACAAGCCAGTCAGCCTCACCTCAGTCCCTGGAAAAATCATGAAGCAGGTCCTCAAGGAATCAATTCTGAAGCACTTAGAGGAGAGTGATCAGGAACAGTCAGCATGGATTCACCAAGGGAAAATCATGCCTGACTAAACTAATTGCCTTCTATGATGAAATAACTGGCTCTGTAGATGAGAGATAGAGATATCCTATCTCCTAGAATGGACCTTGAAAAGTCATTGATTCCAGCCCCCTGCCTTCACTAGCAGGACCAAGTACTGATTTTGCCCCAGATCCTTAAGTGGCCCTCTCAAGGATTGAGCTCACAACCCTGGCTTTAGTAGGCCAATGCTCAAACCACTGAGATATCCCTCCCCTCTTGAGGGGAAAGCAGTGGATGTGTTATTCCTTGACTTTAGCAAAGCTTTTGATACGGTCTCCCACAGTATTCTTGCCAGCAAGTTAGAGAAGTATGGGCTGGATGAATGGACTATAAGGTGGATAGAAAGCTGGCTAGATCGTCAGGCTCAACGGGTAGTGATCAATGGCTCCATGTCTAGTTGGCAGCTGGTATCAAGTGGAGTGCCCCAAGGGTCGGTCCTGGGGCCAATTTTGTTCAATATCTTCATTAATGATCTGGAGGATGGTGTGGATTGCACCCTCAGCAAGTTTGCAGATGACACCAAACTGGGAGGAGTGGGAGATACGCTGGAGGGTAGGGATAGGATACAGAGGGACCTAGACAAATTAGAGGATTGGACCAAAAGAAATCTGATGAGGTTCAGCAAGGACAAGTGCAGAGTCCAGCACTTAGGACGGAAGAATCCCATGCACTGCTACAGACTAGGGACCGAATGGCTAGGCAGCAGTTCTGCAGAAAAGGACCTAGGGGTTACAGTGGACGAGAAGCTGGATATGAGTCAACAGGGTGCCCTTGTTGTCAAGAAGGCTAACAGGATTTTGGGCTGTATAAGTAGGGGCATTGCCAGCAGATCGAGGGACGTGATCATTCCCCTCTATTCGACATTGGTGACGCCTCATCTGGAGTACTGTGTCCAGTTTTGGGCCCCACGCTACAAGAAGGATGTGGTAAAATTGGAAAGAGTCCAGTGGAGGACAACAAAAATGATTAGGGAGCTGGCACACATGACTTATGAGTAGAGGCTGAGGGAACTGGAATTGTTTAGTCTGCAGAAGAGAAGAATATGGGGGGATTTGATAGCTGCTTTCAACTACCTGAAAGGATGGATCTAGACTGTTCTCAGTGGTACCAGATGACAGAACAAGGAGTAATGGTCTCAAGTTGCAGTGGGGGAGGTTTAGGTTGGATATTAGGAAAAACCTCTCTCACTAGGAGGGTGGTGAAGCACTGGAATGGGTTACCTAGGGAGGTGGTGGAATCTCCTTCCTTAGAGGTTTTTAAGGTCAGGCTTGACAAAGCCCTGGCTGGGATGATTTAGTTGGGGATTGGTCCTGCTTTGAGCAGGGGGTTGGACTAGATGACCTCCTGAGGTCCCTTCCAACCCTGATATTCTATGAAAGGCATTTATAGCTGCTGACAAGACAGGCTGTATTGCAATGGGTGCTCAGACAAAACAAAACAACAGCAACAACAAAAAGCCACCATTGGCATTGCATGAGCTTCTTCTTAGTAAAGGAAAATGGTTTATCATATTTGATAATCTGAGGAAATATCTATCCTGCACTCCCCAGTAGATATACATAATTCTAACTGGAGCCCTGGCTGATGTTTTATTTACTTAGAAATGCCTACCACTTACAAATATTCAAAAAACTAAAACAATTGCCATCAAACGGGCAGACAGATGACTTATCACTACTATCATCCGACCCCACTCTTGCCCATTGACAATAAGGACGCTTCTAGACATAGAACTTAAAGGCAAAAGCAAAAATTATATTAATCTTGCATTGCTTCCTAAGGGCTGCTAAACTCTGACTAAGCTGGATCACAAGAGGGAGTTAATTGCATATCTGAAGACCTTTTGCAGAGAATCCTCCTTCCCCCTCCCCGCTGCCTTCTGGAAGAAATTCAGCACCGTGAACAGACAGAAAAAACATTCAACTCAATGGCATATTCTGAGATAGAGCTCACAGGACAAGGATGAGCTCTAAGATAACTAGATCCCAGGCCATTCAAGGCTTTATATGTGATAAATAACCACCTTGAATAGACTCCAGAAGGGAACTGGCAGCCAGTGCAGGTCATATTATGTGCTCAAAGTAGCCTGCTCAGTTTAATGGACATTATTTCACACAAGAAAAGGCTAGTAGGAGACTGAGCATATATTATTTGTGCATGAAATTCACATATCATAGTCTATGGATTGTAGAAAACAAAGGTGAGGGTAATAATTTTTTAAAAAAGCTATAACTTTATTTTATCTTGCTCTTTGCCATGGTCATATGATGGATCAGCAATGGCTGACATAGCACACTTTTGGTGTCATCTCTAAATCCAGCCCCAACGTGGCAGTGTCACTCAGTTAAAGTGGAAGTTGAGTTCAGCCTTCAGTATGTCTGGCTTTTCTTTCTGCTAGCAGTGTCTCCCTCAGTTCTGAAAATCCAGGCTGCTCCCCTTCTCTTTGCAGCTCATGGAGGTGGATCAAAGTTTTGTCACCACACACTGTGGCCACACCTCCTCTGCTCCCGCTTGTTGTCAGATGACAGCTGTAAAATTTGTATAACAATATTAGTAACATACTCCAGACCAACTATGTATAGTGGACCTCCCAGGCCCCTCCAAAATCACATGGTAAAGATCCCACTCACCATCTGACCTTTGGGCCATTCAGGATGGGTACAATTGTGGAAGACACTGCTAGAAGAAAGGAAATTATAGGTAAGACATTTTCTGTTCTGCCGCCCAGTGTCACCCACATTCTGTCTGTCTGGGAAGTAACAAGCAGCAAACAGATGTAGAGAGGGTTATAGAAAAGGTCAGACAGAGGAGAGAAAAAAGTTGTTGTCCCTCCCCGTTTATAGGATTTGCTCAAAAGGCAAAATTATTTTTGGGCATCCACCTGCAGCACCTTGCTGCCAAAGAAAGCCTGACAGGGAGGCCACCTGTGAAGACCAAGACTATAACAGGGTAAAAAAAGAACTAGATAAATTCATGGAGAATAGGTCCATCGATGACTATAAGGCAGGATGGGCAGGAATGGTGTCCCTAGCCTCTGTTTGCCAAAAGTTGAGAATGGGCGACAGGGGATGGATCACTTGATTACATGTTTTGTTCATTCCCTCTGGCATTGACCACTGTGAGAAGACAGGATACTGGGCTAGATGGACCTTTGGTCCTACACGCTATGGCCGTTCTTATGTTCTCATGTTCTTATAGTGCTTGATAAAGTTAGTAGCTGTTGAGCAGGTGGCTGCCTTGCAAATTTACAATGTGGATGCACTTGCTTTTTTGTGCACATGACACTTCTAGGGAGCATGTGCAGTGTAGGGAGAGTCCCTCTGGGACTGGAATCAGTGATGCCTTGGATGCATTCACAATGCATAGCCCAATCCATCTAGCAATGGAAGACTTGGAAGCTTTGAGTCCTTGGCATTTTGGATGAAAAGATATGCAAGGTGGGAGGGTATCAAAGCCTGAGTCTGAACGTCTACACAACAATTAAGCAGCCCCTTATCCCGAGCACCCCTAAGCCCTAGTCAGCTGGCCACGGGCCAGCTGTGGGTGCAGTGTAGACATACCCTCAGCCAATGCTACACAACACAGAAGCACCCATGGTTACAGCGCAGGTGGTGACACAACCCCTCACTGGTCTGAGTGAACCCCCAAAGCATCACACTTAGAATGTACAAGTAGAAAATTGCTTAATGGACCAAGCAGACTTCAGAATCTGGCCTTCTGTCTATAGCAATGGATTACTATTAATTTAGTTTGTCATAAAATTAAAGAGCCTTTCTCCAGGCTGACTAAGTAATTCAGCAGTGTAGCAGGCGATGCAGCATAAGGCAGAAATTTAAGTAGACCAAGTGCTTCTTTGTTAAATATGATTTAGATTTGTGGCTTACTGAATTGGTTCTTTACAGTGTCATTGGGGACCAGAATCAATGACAAGCAGAAAGGGCAAACTTCCTGTCAGAAGAGTCAGAGCTTAGAGCATTGTGATTTTTTTTTTTTTGTTAGTGTAGGTAGAACAGGGAGTTAGATCAAACCAATGTTGGATGGTGCCAGAAAAGAGAATATTGTGCATATGACTTAACATTAGTCATTGTCCTAAAAGTAGTAAGTATTGAGTTACATAGATATGTCAAATCACACAGTAAGATAAAATGTCAACAACCTGCTTTCAGCAGGTCTAAACTTGCTCTTGCCTGCTGAAGCTGAAGCTGGAGATGGGGAAGAAGGGTAGTCTCAGTGGTGCAGTCATTTTCAGAACCATCCTACCGGCAGTACCAGGTTTACAATCAGGGCCGGCTCCAGGCACCAGCTTAACAAGCAGGTGTTTGGGGCGGCCAAGGGAGAGGGGCGGCACATGTGGCAATTCGGGGTGGCAGGTCCCTCACTCCCTCTAGGAGTGAAGGACCTGCCGCTGAACTGCTGCCGCCAATCGCGTCTTTTTTTTTTTTTCCCCCAATTGCCGCCGCCGATCGCAATTGCAATCGCGGCTTTTTTTTTTTTTTGGCTTGGGGCGGCAGAAATGCTGGAGCCAGCCCTGTTTACAATGGTGCTATGGTGCCGGACCCACACTGGGAAGGGGCCCATTACAGACCTGTCTAACCCATCCACATAGCTGGGTCTGGCCCCTCTCCTGGGGCAGTCCAGCACCCAGGCCTGGGTGTGTGAGTGGCTCCAAGCCAGCAGTCCCGCTCGCCTGTAGTGGGCTTGCTGCCTAGCAGCTAGGCTCTGCCATATGGGCTGGGCAGGGCTGCTGGATGCGGGGTCAGTGGGCACAGCCAGGACAGGTGAGCTCTCGGGGGTCGTGTCCCAGGGATCTGCCTTGCTCCCGAATGCAGCTCTGACTCCAAGAAGTCTCTGCTACCTGGCATCTGTGGGACCCCGCCCGCCTCCCAGGGGCCAAGCCTGCTCAGCCTGGCAGACATGGTCACCTTCCAGGGGGGCTGGTGAGTGCAGCCTGGGGGCAGGGCGTGGAGTGCAGCCTGGGGGCAGGGCGTGGAGGAGTGGGTCTGTGGGGGGCACTGGGGGATTGGGGAGATCTGTGTGGGTGGGGGTGTTGGGCAGCGAGTGTCTGTGGGTAGGGGCGCTAGGCAGTGGAGGGGTATGTGGGTTGGGGGCACTGGGCGGGGGATGATGGTGTGCAGGGCACTGTGCAGTTGTGGTGGAGGGTCTGTGTGTAGGGTCTCTGGCAGGGATGTGCTGGGCATAGCAGGTCTGGGGGGTGCTGGGCATAGGTGTCTGTGGGGGGTCTCAGCGGGGAGGCACTGTGCAGTTGTGATGGGGGCTTGTGAGGAGGGTCCCTGGGTGGGAAGGGTGCTGGGCATAGGGGTTGTGGGTGCACTGGATGGTGTGGTGCAGCACGGTCTACCCATGAGGGGAAAAGGGCATGGTGGCAGTGCAGGGCCAGATGGGCCAGTGTGCGTCTGGCAGCTGCCGGTTTGTAAACAGTGTCCTTGCGCTGGGCTGGGCAGAGCGGGGCCACTATGCCATGCCCCATTGCCTCCGGCTGCCCCCTGGCTCTGGGGACTAACCCCCCACCTGCGCCATGCCCCATAGCCCCCCCGGGGGCCCACAAATATGTTTCGTGCTCTGTCCACAAAAGGTTAATCTGGCCCTGCCTGCCAGAGGGGACAGTGTGAGAAGAAGTGTTCAGGGAGGAATGCATGGGAGGGTTCACTCTGCTGTTCCTTAAAAAAGAATAAGTGACAAGACCACACTCCAGGCCAATAGATTTAGAAGTTGTGATGCATTGGTGGGTGTGGTAGCAGGGCCCCCTCCTAGCACTTTCTTGAGATCCTGATTGCTCTGTTGTTGCACAGGTGCCCCAAAATCAACACACTTACCTCTTAGTGCACTCACATAACCCAGGCACTGACCCTTCATATAGCTGTCTATTTTATTTTCATATTGACATATCTGGATTTCTTTTGCTGTGTTGGAAAACTCAAGAATAAAACCAGAGACATCTGGTTAAAATGTCCCTGGTTTAACCAACACCCAAAATGGGGACACAACTTACATCAAACTCTTGACAAATAACACCTACTGTAGTTAATGTACAAGGGTATATTTGACTTTAAAATTACTGCATGCTGTAGAAAATGCAATCAAAATCTTAATTTTAAAGATATATTTTGTATCACACTCATGCTTCTACTACTGACAGTTATAGGCTTGCTACGGAAAAGACTTGCTAGGGCATGCAGCCCATCCCCCTACCAATGCAGGATCATACCCTACACAATATATTTGCTAATGCTTGGTCTGGTCTATTTTAAATGTCCCAAGCGATGGATCTTCCAGCACTTCCCTTGAGAGATTTTTCCAGAGACTAACACATTTAATGGATATTCCAAAGGCTAATAGATCTTGCTATACTGCCTCAATTTCCTTTCTTAATTTCATCCTATTACTCCCAATTGCACCCATTTATATCACTAAATAGTTCCTTTCCCTCTTTGTTTTTGCACCTTTCAAATGTTTGTGGGGTTATCTTATTTTAAGGCCTAATTTAAATCTTATTAAAGTCAGTGGAAAGACTCCCATTGACCTTAATGGGTTTTGGATCAGACCTTAAATTGTTATTATGCCACCTTAGGTTTCAATTAGCCAACCTCTACAAATGTAACTATTTTATCTTTGCTTTTCTCTATTCTGCATCGGTTTCTTTCAGTATTATTGATTTTCAGGTTTTCTTCTCCCATCAATTGGGCCCAAGCTCAAACAGGTGGTTAATACATCTCTAACCTGATATAATGCGACCCGATATAACACGAATTCGGATATAATGCGGTAAAGCAGTGCTCTGGGGTGTGTGCGCACTCTGGTGGATCAAAGCAAGTTTGATATAACGCGGTTTCACCTATAACGCAGTAAGATTTTTTGGCTCCTGAGACCAGCGTTATATCGAGGTAGAGGTGTACTTGACAGCTTTCTAGGATAGGGGTTAGAGGTCTTGGTCAATAAAAAGACTGCAATGTGTATGGAAATGAAGTCAGAGAAATGGTGAGAGTTGAGTTTATCTGAACTCAAAGAACTGTTGATTAGTGGTTCCTAGCCTGATGAGGTTATAGAATGCCTTGATTTTGATGGAACAACTTGCTGTCCCCCTTGGGCACTTCTTTTCTGGGGAGCAATTGGTGACTTGCTAAACACAGCAGGGAGATTGGAACAGCAGCAGTACCACAATACTGTCCATCATCATCACGTGTAGGCACTCATGGATTTACCAGTAGACCATATAAATCCATCACCATCTCCATGGTCATGTTCTGAGCAGCTTTTGAGATGTGATCCTGTGATTTCTGCAACCTTTCCCCTCCTTTGGTGTCGAACAGGATCTTGTAGCCACCCCACATATGGAACATGAATGACATTAAAGCCCGAGGATCAGCCCATTCCTTGTGTTGCTGTCTTAATTCGGAAGTATAGTTTTTCCAACACACTTACTTGTACATGTTTGTAGCGATGCGAGGACTCACCCTGTAGCACCTCCTGCTGGTTGTCCAGGGAATTAGCTTGTCCAGCCTTTGGAGTGCTCTCTACAGGCCAATGTCCCGCTTGTTGCTGGCCCCCGTGTCCCTCCCAGACCCCGGTGCCCCTTTAGCTTGGGTGCTGCCTCCTGGCAGTACTCCCACTCTCTGGGCTCCCCTCCAGGGGAATCCCCACCCCCTATCCCCACCTTGCCTCAGTGTTCACTGCCAGTCCTCATCTAGCCCCCACAAACTGGGGAAGACTGCAGTCCGTATCACTCCTCAACAGCAAGCGGGGTTTGAACCTGCTGCCTCCGCCTACCCCCGGGCTGCACCCCTGCAATCCCAGTACCTATTCGGCCTTAGTCAAGGCCTGCAGCCTGGGGGGTTTCCAGTCAAGAGCTCCCCGGCTCCCTTACCCTATTCCCCAGCACTGCTCTACTCCGGTACCTTTCAGTTCCCAGGCAGCCAGGTCCTCCCCTCTCTACCGCTAGAGAGGGACAGTGCCTGAGCTCCTGGATTGCAATCCTTTTATAGGGCCAGCTGCGGCCTGATTGGGGCGTGGCCCCAGCTGTGGCTGTTTCCCCAATCAGCCGAGGCTTGCTGCTTTGCCCTGCCACAGCCCTCTCCCAGGGCTGTTTTAAGCCCTTCAGGGTAGGAGTGGGTGACCACCCTGCTACAATGTTCCTCTTAGGTTAAATTTGATTTTAAGCCTATTAGCCTTGACAGTGTCCCCTTAATGTTGCGCACAATGGAAAGGTGTATGCAATGCACAATGCAGGAAACTATTAAAAAAGTAATAACATCTCTTGCTTCAGGGCATAAACTGATCACCAAAAGGGTTGGGAAAGAAATGTTACTCTCACGGGTAGCATTGACTAATTGTTTAGATGCATTACTGGGTTTTTCACCTACCTTCCATGTACAGTAGAGACAGAACACCAGACTTGATGAACCAATGGTCTGATCCAATATAACAACTTTTACGATCTTAGACATGTAATCTATCAGCTTTTATAATTAAGAGTTAAAGAGTAGAATTATTGTTGAATGCTTAGAAGATAAGGCAGATGGGAAGTAATTTCCAAAGGAACAGTAGTCAGTTGTAAATATACAGTGAACCACTGGGGAAACTTGAGACACTACATAGGAACAATTCACCTGTGTCTTGGATAAACTCAGTCTTTATAGCAAAAGGATTATGAGAATACTGTAAGAGTTCATTCCAGAGTTGCAGGAAAGGAAGTTTGACTTGAAACTGAACATGATAAAATACTGAAGGGTCATTCTATTATGGCCTGAGTGCTTGCCATTTAGAATAGGAATTAAGAAGCTAAAGTCTGGTTTGACAATGGACTAATTTTTTTAATTAAACAGCAGAGTTTTGTTATAATCCAGCGAAGATGGGGGTGCTGTTTTAGTGGAGCAAGCTTCTGCTGAGAGAAATTGTTTGGGGTTGAATTAATTCACAGAGACAATTGCAGTTGTGAGATATGGTAATAATGTTTCTGTGAAACTAGGAGCATTGCTCAAATCATAGAATCAAGGAAAGTTGATTTGCAGCATCTTAACAGTACAGGTAAAGCACTCTCTTCCTGAGGGTCCCTGCATGTGACCTTGACATTGTGGGTCAAGTCCTGCAGACCTGGGGTATATTTCCCTGCATAAGGAGTGAATAAGGATTACAGTATTTGTCTGTATATTTGTATAAGAAAGTGTTTTTGAAGGGTTCACTTCAATTCCCATTGACCGTAAGGTCACTTGCTTACAGAAGGAAATTCTTTGGGGGGAAAGAATCCAGCACCAACATTTAAAAACAAACAAACAAACAAACAACTGAATAGGGAACTGTAGCAAACCAGCACCAGATCCTACACTCCTTAAATCATCAAAACTCCTGCTGTCTGCATGATTTAGCTCCAAATACCAAGCACGACGTAGCCAGCATGAGTCTTTAAGAGTGATATTTGAAAAGTGATATTAAAATGTTGGCTAAAGTTCATTATGAAATTTGTAGTATGCAATTATTATGATGACAAGTGTATGTAGCTTGTCATCTCTGTCAGGTGGAGACTGTCTTAGTAATACCACACTCATTCAAAAAGTAGTATGTGTGTGAAGCATCTAGCACAATGGGGTGTCAGTCCTTGATAACTTGAAAATAACTACCTCAAAAGCATATAATACATTTTTAAAGAATGGGAAGAAAAATCTCTTCAAGGACATAAGGAAATATTTGAGAACTGAGTTCCTTCTTTCAATTACTAGGACTCTTGAATAGTCAACCTGGTTACAGGGCACTGTCTGTTATTCACTTTGCAAATATTCACCATGTTTTAAAACTTCTATTGCTGCAGTTTGCCACAAGCCTGTGAAGGAGACATTTCCTGTCTGATGTGACAGCTTGTTATTTCCTTTTACATTTTAGCTGACTCAGTCATGACTTCATGTCAAATTGCTCATGCTACACCGTGACATGTTGTCCAATCACATGAGCTCAGACGTCTTCCTGAGGGCAGCATAAGATCACCTGTTTTGGGGAAGAATATATATGAAAATCCTGTTGAAAAGTAGGATTTGATTTGAACTTGTTCTGGCAGATATTTGGCTTCAATAAGAAAAAAAATAATCTGAAGCTTTCATCTGTGCATTACGGAATATGATAATATTGAAGCTAGATGTAAATGTGTTCAGAACAATTATAAATGAGGCAGCTTTTACAATATTTATTTGAAAATGAATGGTATGGCATGTTTTAAATAGATTAGATATGTAAAAAATATATCACACTATATATCACCAATGTATCATGTAATCTGGTGTGATTTGTATTATTCTTTCTAGTACTTTTATTTCTTCATCACTTTTGTTTGCACAAAAAGATTGTACACAATTAGATATTGTTTATGATTTTTATTATTTTTTACCAGTTCACACCAATAAAAATATACTTTTTCTTACATAGCACCACAAATATTCATGATGCATTATTGTATGGATTCGTGACACCAGGAATGATCATTTGGGGCTAAATTCTGGAAAAGAGGGACTGTGATTAAGGCATTGCTTGGGTCTTAGAAGACTTGGGGTGGGGTCAATTTCTGGTTCTGCCATAGACTTCCGGTGTGGTGTTGGGCAAGTCTCTTAACTCCTGATTCAGCAAGGTATTTAAGTAGGTGAGTAACATTTAAGCTAATGGGACTGCTTGTAGTGAGGCTGAGTGGCCTCCCTCCATGCGGGAGAGCGAGGGTTTACTACACTCCCCTTGGTGGGTGGAGCCTAGCCTGCTCTGACCCCTCACCAGAAGTGCCGGGGTGGGGCTGGAAATATAAGAGGAAGGCCCTGCAGCCCAGTTTGGGTGGAATCCCTGGAAGAGAAGGATGCTCCTGCCGTGCCCAATGGGGAACCTACCCGCAGCTGTGCGATAGCCACAGAAGTGGGAGACCCCAATGAGGAGTGGCCCGGACTGCCGGCCGTGGTGTACCCCGAGGAGCCTGACGAGCCCTGGAAGCAAGAGGTATCAAACCCCGGGGAGGCATGAAGTACCCAGGGGCAGCCACGGAGCAGCTGGCTGCGGAGCTGGGGTGGCTCAGTAGGTGTGTTGGAGCTGGATCCCCGCTGACGTGGAGGCAGCCAATCCTACATCTGCCAGGGCTCTGGGCTGGGACGCGGGGGAGTAGGGTGGGCCCGCGTCCTCCTGCCACCCCACTCTGGCGTGTCAGACTCCCTACACTGTGCAGGGGAGCTCCCACCCTGAAGAAGGAGTCTCCCTTACCAGGTCCCTTATAGACTGTTGTTTGCTGGCTGCCCGAGCCCCGCCCAGGCTAAAGTCAGCCTTAAGACTGTTTGCTTGCTGGCTGCCTGCGCCTTGAAGCCCGAACCAGCTACATAGACTGTGATTGTCTTGCTGGCGACCGGAGCCCCACCTCAGCTGAAGCCAGCCCCCTGTAGCCAGTGTTTAATTGCTGGCAGCATGAGCCTCCCCAAGCCCAGGCTAAAGCCTGGCCATGACTGTCTGGTGCCCAGCCCTATTGTGGGGCTGGGAACTAGAGGACCTGGGGGGCCTTGCTCCACCTCGGGTGGAGACAATGGCCCTAGACTGTTCTGCAGCTTCATGCCTTGGCCAGACAAGCCCAGAGGCAACCTGAATGAGTGGCATCTTTCCGAGCGGGAGAGCTAGGGTTTACTACACTGCTCATGTGCTTACACTTATGCATATGCTTACATACCCTCCTGAATCAGGGTTTTATTCATGCAGTGCCTCAGTTTTCCCTTTCTTTCACCCTTTGAGCATACCTTTCTGTGTGTTTGAACAGCTCCTAGCACAATGGAGCCTTGGTCTCAGATGATCACTGTAAAGTGCTACTGTAATACTAATAAAAACAAATCCTCCTGACCTTACTCAGATTAATGGCAATCGGACCACTTCCCCACAAGTGACCTTTGTAATGCTTATGGTAGTGTTCTAGGAAACATGGCCTGGAAACATGGTAATGAGAAAGACATAGGTTTGTTCCTGAGTGTGGTTTCTTGTTCCCTGGCTTCAACATGAAAGGATGTCCATTTTTTCAAATGCCTCATGCCTTCACTACAAATGAGAGAAAGTAAAATAAAGAGATTCAGAGCAGTATTAGACACTGCAGAAACAATTCACAGAGATGTCCATTGCTTTAAACAACTGTATAAGTAGAGTAATTTGCCACCAGGCCTCTAATGACCTCCTTTAAAAGTAAAATCAGTTACAGTAGTGATGTCTTTTGTTTGTTTTTTCTGCCTCCTTATCTGAACCACTAAAGTGTCCACCGAGCGGGAGGAGAGAATTTTAGTGCATTTTGTGTTATTGATGTATGTGCACTATAGAGTACCACAGGGCTTGCAAAATCAAAGCATCATCAGCTAATGAGTGAATGTGCCGCCTTTTGCACATGTACTATAGAGCACATGTACATGTTAAGTCGTAATAGTATTAATGCAAAAGAAGCAGAAAAATCAGGAGTTACAGAGCAATTTCAGGCTCAATTAAAATTAGAGTTGAATTCTAAATGTTAAGATGTGTTTGAAATCTGAGCCCAAACACAGATCTGAATTCTATTAACGGTCTCTATCTTTCTTATCATCCAGCCTGAAACTCCATATCAGAACACCCTCCTAATATTGGAGAGATCAGCACCTGTAGCCTGAATCCATCTTGATTAAAAGCACCCATCTGTAGAAACTCTTTGCACATCTATCTGTCTAATCTAATCTATCTAATCGATAAATATTGGTTGTTCCTTTGGAACTAATAGTGGATGGAACCTAACAAAATTCCCTTTATTTTCTCTATGGTTAGGAGAAAGGCACCCATCCTTCCTACTCAGCAGGTAATTTGTCTTTGTCTAGTGACACTTCACCTCTGCCTTTTTCTCCTACCTTGGTCCCCTTTTTAAAACAGTTCTGTAATTGGCTGGGGTATTTGCCTGAACCATTCCACTCTGCTATCTGGTGTGGATTCTGCTGGGAAAGGTTAAATGGGCTCTTCTGACTCACTGAGGCAGGTCATTCATTGTTCCAACTGGATGTGGATATGGGAGGTATGAATGGTTCTCCAGGATGGGGAAAGAATATTTGGGGGACTGGAGGGGCAGTCAAGACTGGGGAGAAGATCTGAGGTGATAAAGCCAAGCCCCAGAAAAAGGGGTCGAGTATAGACTTTACATATTGTGTTTGTAAAGCAGTGTGGGACATGTGTCTGCTTGTAGATTCTTCATAGAAATATAACCAGCTTTATTGCCTTTAATATATTCTTGCCTTTAAAAGAAAACAAAAGTACAATAAGTCTTGATTCTGCAAGACCTATGTGCACTAAATGTTAATTCAATTCGGTAAAGTTGTGTGTCAAGGACTTGCAGGATTGTGACCATACATAAAAAACCAAAAAACCAAAAACATAACAGTACAAAAGAGAGAGACACCAGGCAGAAGCCCTTGCTTCAAAGCTTACAGAATATTTTTACTTTGCAAACAGAAAATTCTTGCCACTCTTTTTGTGGGTTGTTAATATATTAAGCAACCTTGAAAGATCAGACTCTTCAGACTTCAGTACAAAAACATTTCTAACTGGAATATTTCATTCATCAAGAGTACTATAGTTTAACCTTGTGACAATGTATTTGTTGTTATAAGTGTCTGAACTGCACAGTAGATAAAAGGAAGGGATGCAATTAAGACTTAGAAACACAGAGGAGTTGAAAAAAAATTAGACAAGTTTTCTGGCATTCTCCTGATACTGTAGCAATGTACACAGTACATTTTTGCTACTGTTACGACTGACCAAGGTAACATCATTCTGTGTGTCCTTACAGGATCTGTATATAATCATATGCATACCAAGGACGTCATCAACCATGCCATTTTTATCTAGGAATTTTAATTCATTAACATTAGGAGTTCTTTCTGCCAGTGGATCATCTGTACTCTTCCATACCAGGGAT
This sequence comes from Trachemys scripta elegans, assembly GCF_013100865.1. Classification (NCBI taxonomy): domain Eukaryota; kingdom Metazoa; phylum Chordata; order Testudines; family Emydidae; genus Trachemys; species Trachemys scripta. The sequence goes on along the minus strand of NC_048308.1, from coordinate 16,093,689 downwards.
GGAGACTAATATTTCAATCTTGTTTGGTGGATCAGACCCTTAACTCCCTTTATTTTTCTCTATAGTTCTTCTCCCATCCCCTGCCTCAACACAGGAGTCAGGTACAATCTCGGTCTTTGTGCGTCCTTGAATACAAGGAATGCTCCCAGGTAGTACCATTTTCAGCATGAGCTTCTCTATAGGGGACAGGGCCATAACCCAGGTCCCCTTCGCGCCACCTAGCTCCACGAAGGAATGGATCCAGCACCCTGTGAAAGGGTGTCAGAGCAGTTGCACTCCCCTGGGCTCCTGGGGCCAAAATGCCTCTAGGAGGTCCTACTGGAGTGGGACAGCTCAGCACTGACCCTACTGCAGACTGCAGTTTTAAGACACAACCAAGCCCTCAGCCTGTTGTGCCATAAATGCAGCCCTAAACGAAGCACTATTTCTTTCAAATACGAAGATAAATTCTACTTGGCCAGCCACAGCTCTTTTTCCTTCCCATGTTATGCTGGTGCTGCTAATCCTAATCATTGTGAATCTTTGAAAATGCAGTCTTGGTTGATACAGATCCCTTAATTAATTAAACTCTGACAAACTTTAATTCTCTCCTTCACACGTTGGCAGCACTGATATAGAGAAGTCATCCTGCTGTCCTTGAAAGCATCATGAACAACATATAAATGAGAACCTTCTCATCTCTGAAAAGCCTGTAGTTAGGTGACTCAATGTGGATTTGTGTGCCTGGTTGTTTGAAAACGTTGGTTATTGCTTCTAGAAAATAAAAAGGGAGGGGGGAATGCCTTACTCCAAGAGTCTAGCTTCTGCCTGGCATATAGCCACTTTTATTTTAAGCTTCATTTATAGAGTGGAGTTCTACACAGGATATCGAATCAGATAACTTACTGTAGGAAAGCTTCAGGCAATTCTGACTGAAGCACTGAGTATTGACAAAAAGGGCTTTATTATGTCATGTGGCAGACCTTCAAGGTTTATGGGGGGGAGCTTTATGGACCAGTCTTCCCCCATTCCTGGAAAAAACAAAAACTGTGGGTCAGAATATGCGGTCATTGAGTGAGGGGGAGGTAATCTCCAGGAATCAATCTGGTGGATGCAAAGTACTGTTGATTCTGGTTTTAGGGCCCAAGTTTGGAGCTTCATGAGCAGGATAGGCTGGAACTCTTCTTTCACCTCAATATTGAGGGAAAACTCCTGGCTCAGGTTGGTTCATAGCCATTCTTTTTTAGATCCAGGAGAGCAGCGCTGCTGGAAATCATCATCTCTCTCTGCAACCGTTTGTGCAGTCCTGGGTTCCGGCAAAGCCTACTGGAAAATAGGGGAAGATATATATTTATACGTTACCCTTTTCCCTCTCCACCCCAGCCTGCTTGTTCATCTCATCCACTGTTTATATTTTGTCTGTCCCTCTTTGGGGCAGGGAATGTCATTCATTGTATAGTAGCCAGCACAATAGTTGCCCTGGCTTACTGTGGCCTTTAGACACTACAGTAATACAAATGTTAAATAGTAATAAAAATGTAAGAACGACACCCTCCCCAAAGACCAGGGAGAGGCCTGATAAAAAAGCAGATATTGATTGATTTCTCCTGGATGTCATAGGCAGATAAGCAACCTGGCTTAGCAGCATGGCAACAGTTAAATCTCTCACAGAGAGCTGTCCTACTGCCAGTGTTACCCAGATGATACAGTTCAGCACAGTAGCAGGCTTAAAAATGACAACTGTAATTTTAAACTTTGTCAGAAGGCAATTCTGAATTTGTCCCTGGTGGGAAGCATCTTCGGAGTTTTCAAAATTTTGGCCTGCCCATTTCTTCTGGCAGCCTGAGAAATAGCCCTGTTGCCGGCACAGAGTGCCCGAGGACAGCAACAGCGGGGTTCGTTGCCCGGTGTGCTTCGCGTCAATAAACACACCAGGTGGAGACGCAAACAAAGTTCATCTGAGATCTCAAAGCGGTGCAAGGAGACTGGCAAGTCTCAAATCAAGCACACTAACAGAAACCGTTTTTCTTCTTTTATACATTTTGCAGTTAAGCCTCACCCCCTCCCTTCCCCCTCTAGCCCTCCCTTTCTCCCCCCCCATTTCTCTCTTTACCCCTCCCGTCCCTGGTAATAGTTACTAAGCAAATAACGATTACATTTAAGCAATTAAGTCATTCTTGGCAGCTATAAGCCTAGCTTGTTAGTAACTTCTTTAAACCGTTACCTTGTCCTTTTTCCCTTCAGCCAGAAACATGCAGGCCTCATTATTACCGCTTGATACCGGTGTGAGCAGGGGGTTGCACCCAGATAACTGGTTGCTTACATATTCCAATTGCCCCTGGCTTTTGAGGTTGATTAGAGTTTAAACATGGAAGGATGGAGTTTGGTTCACTTAGGCCTAGTGAAGGAAGGCTTCATTGACACTTGTGGTCGTCTACCCTCCCGAGTTACCTAGGGTGATGGGGATGCCTAGTGACGTCAACAGCCCCAATGAAGACATTTTTCCTTGCCTTCTATGGCTCACCAGAGGACATGCAGTGTATATATATGAGATAATAGAGGCAGCTTTTTCTTGCAACTTTCTATTCAGGTTTCTTTTATTTCCCACATATCTTGGATAGGTGCAACCCCTCCCAGGAAATACAAAATAGGTTCCAAATGTGGGAAGAACCTGACTTTAATGTCTGTCTCTACTGTAGCAGAGTTCTTCATAACATCAGATACTCTGTGCCTAGTACCACTGTCATCGGAACACTACAGCAATGGGTATTAATAAATTAAAAAAAAATCTAAGAGCTAAGATGGATAGACAGACCAATGCTTATTTGATACGATGCTATATCTATATCTGCATACTGTGCTAGGTCACTTCTGTTGAGTGCCTTGTAGAAAATAGCCTATTAGGGACATCTTTAATCTGAAAGAGTGAACTCCAGAACAGGCAGCGCAGCTGGTGATAAATTCTAAGGTCAAGTGGGACCGTGGAGTATCTTTAAATATTGTTGTCTGTTATGCTTATAGATCTGGGAGGGGTACCTGTGTTATCAGTGGATGAAACACATGCACCATCATCACTCACAAGAGGAAGAGTGGCAGCTGCATATGTCATTGGGAGGCCACATCTCAAATTATTTATTATTGTATTGTAATAGAGCTTTAAGGTCCCAGTCAGAGATTAGGACCCATTCAGAGACTACAAACCCAGGATGGACCATGATCATCTACAGGGCTGGTGCTACCGTTAAGGCAAACTAGGCGGTTGCCTAGGGCGCCAAGATTTGGGGGTTGCCTAGGGCACCAAAAAGTGGTGCCCCCAATTTTTTTTTACAGCGTTCCAGGGCTGGGCTGCCAGCAGCGCGCTGACACGTGCGGCTCAGACTCTCTCTCCCAGCGCAGCGGCCGCTCCACTTCTCCCGCCTCCCAGGCTTGCGGCGCCAATCAGCTGTTTGGCGCCGCAAGCCTGGGAGGGGAGAAGAATTATAGCGGGGGCGGCATGCTCGGGGAGGAGGTGGAGCAGAGGTGAGCTGGAGTGGGGAGCTGCCGCACGGCTCCCTGGGCTGCGGGGGTGTGGAGCTGCCACGGGGGGGGAGGTGCCTCAGGGCGGGGGGGGGAGGGAGCGGCCGCAGGGCGGGGGGGGGGGGGGGAGCTGAGACGGGGGGGGGGGGGAAGCGGCCGGGGGGCGGGGGGGCAGGTGCAAGGTGGAAGTTTCACCTAGGGCACGAAACTTTCTTGCACCGGCCCTGATCATCTAGTCTGACCTCCTGTATAACACAGGCTATAGAACTTTCCCAAAATAATTCCTAGGGCAGAGCTTTTAGAAAAACATCCAATCTTGATTTAAACATTGCCAGTAAAAGAGACTCCACCATGATGCATGGTAAGTTGTTCCAGTGGTTAATTACTCTCACTGTTAAAAATGTACACCTTGTTTTTAGTTTGAATTTGTCTCGCTTCAACTTCCAGCTTTTGGATCATGTTATGCTTTTCGCTGCTAGATTGAAGAGCCCATTATTATGTACTTATTATCCCTGTAGGCCCTTATAGTCTGCAATCAAGTCATCCCTTAACCTTCTCTTTGTTAAGCTAAATAGATTGAGTTCTGAGAGTCCATCACTATAAGGCATGTTTTCTAATCCGAGAAGCATTCTCATGGCTGTTTGGTGTTGGTGCTCAAGTGGCTCAAAGTTAGATTTCCAGGTCAGGTCTGGAGTGAGGGTCAGACTCCAAGTCAGAGCCAAAGTCAATGCCAGGAGTAGCAAGCAGAATCAGTCATGGTAGCTGACTGGGAATCTACATAATTGCCTGAAAGCTGCCTGGTATGCCTCTTAGGCTTATATGAGGTCAAGGGGCCAACTGGGAACCTACAGAGTAGCTGCCAATTGCATCTTTTGAGTGGAACATCCCATAGTATATGTCTGCTGTGTTTTGCAGGGAGCAGCCCACTTATAGATGATGCTAAGTGGTGGTATGGTGATGTCTGTGGCCTGGTGGTTCTTTTGACCCAGGTTCAAGTTCTGCTGACCCTTACCGGGGCTCTTCTCCAAACCCTCTCCAATTTTTCAACATCCTTCTTGAACTGTGGACACAGAACTGGTCACACTATTCCAGCAATGGTCATACCAATGCCAAATATAGTGGCAAAGTAACCACTCTCTTTCTACTTGAGATTCCCTTGTTTATGCATCCAAGGATTGCATTAACCCTTTTGTCACACCGGGAGCTCATGTTCAGCTGATTATCCACCATACTCAAACCTTCTTCAGAGTCCCTGCTTCCCAGGACAGAGTCCCCCATCCTGTAAGTATGGTGAACTAGTTCCTAGATGTATACATTTACATTTAGCCTTATTAAGCCACATATTGGTTGCTTGCAGTCATCTTACCAAGCAATCCAGAGTGCTCTGAATCAGTGACCTGTCCTCTTCATTATTTACCACTTCCCCAATCTTTGTGTTATCTGTAAAATTCTTAGTAGTAATTTTATGTTCTCCTCTAGGTCACTGATAAAAATGTTAAATAGTTGATGGCCAAGACCTGATCTCTGCAGGACCCCACTAGAAACACACCCACTCAGTGATGACTTACTTCTCATTTACAATTACATTTTGAGACCTATCAGATAGCCAGCTTTTACTACATTTAATATCATATATATGGAGATATACCTATCGCATAGAACTGGAAGGGACCCTGAAAGGTTATTGAGTCCAGCCCCCTGCCTTCACTAGCAGGACCAAGTACTGATTTTTGCCCTAGATCCTTAGGTGGCTCCCTCAAGGATTGAGTTTATAACCGCTGGGTTTAGCAGGCCAATGCTCAAACCATTGAGCTATCCCTCCCCCTTAATTTAATGTGTGCTGTGTTAATTTTATATCATTCTAGTTTTTTAATCAAAATGTTGTGTGGTACCAAGTCAAATACCTTACAGAAGTCTAAGTTTATTACACCAACACTATTATCTTTATTAACTAAACTCAAAAATGTCATCAAAAGAGACATCAGGTTAGTTTGACAGGATCTATTTTGATTAGCATTTATTGTATTACCCTCCTTTAATTCTTTGAGTCCCTGCCAACTGCTCTTGGTGCAGTTTCTCTAGGTATCCCAGCTTTTGCCTAACTGGTCCCCTTCAATTCACCAACATTTAGACCAGTCCATAAATTCTTAACCTAAATTGAGTTTCAACCCTTAATCTCCAGGCTTGCAGTCTTCTTTTGTCTCCTTGTCAGTTTCTTAAGAGAGAGGCCTAGCACAGGGCTGTTGCACTTCTGCTACCCCCAGGGCCATCTGCCTCCCTTTTCCTCTCTGCTTTCCCTCCTTTATAGCTGGGCTTATTTTCTTTAATGTTCACAGCTGTGGGTGCATGCCTACATGATTGGCAGTTCTAGCAGTTGTGCAGGGATGTGATCAGCCTGTTTGCCTGTGAGCAAGGAAGTCTCTCCTCTCCCTTCTAGCTAAGTTCAGTATGGGGTCTGCAAACACATTACAGTCGCGTATCAGCTGCTCCATTATCATGGCTGGGATTGATGTCAGACTGACAGGCCTATGATTACCCAGGTCATCCCATTTACCCTTTTTAAATATCGGCACAACTTTAACTTTCTTCCAGTCTTCTGGAATTTGTGCAGTGTTCCTAGACTGTTGAAAATCAACATTAATGGTCCAGTGAGTTCCTCAGCCAGCTCTTTTAAAACTCTTTGATGCAAGTTATCTGGGCCTCCCCCATTTAAAAATGTACTAGGCACTGTACAAACAAAATGGGGCCTTCCTCAACAGCTTGCAATCTAAATATAAGATGAGAGACAACAAATGAATATAACAAAGAGACAAAGGGAGCACAAGGTAACAGTGAGAGCCTCAAGTTTATAGATTTAGACTTTTAAAGACAAAATTGTTCAGCTTAGAACATTTTACAATTCCAGAACCTTAAAAGTCCACTTGTCCTGATGGTGGAATGTGTCTTTGCTTTACAGGAATTCAAAGTGATTCAATGGAATATATCCTGAAGGACAAGTTGTCTCATGCAAGATGGGAGAAGTTTTAAAATGCAGGCATCCATAGAACTTTTGTTGTTTTTTTTAGGTCTGATTTATTAAATGATAAAACTTCATGTCTATCTGCTTCATTTATCTGGAAATTTAGCATGTTTACGAGGGTCCTTGTGTCCTGATCTCTTACTAAGTTGCATGGATGTTCTCTTAAGAATTGCCACTGAGGTCTGGCAGCCAAAGAGATCAATTCTTATAGTTCATTTTGTGGCTTCTTGGATGTTGAAATGACAGGGGAAAATAGACGTGAAAGCTCTGTTTGTTTTTTATTCCTTTCAGCTGCTGTTGTAAATACCTGGATATCCAGTCTACAGAGCTTCAACATGGATTCAGAAATCTCTCCTTTTCAGCAGACATACAAGGTGGATGGAAAGACTGAGAATGCAAATAATAAATGTAGCGCATCCCCTAATCTTGTCACGTAATCATTCATCACAGGAGAAATACAAAGAACTTAAGTCTGTTGCTCCGTTTGGCCCTGGATTTTTCACATCCTAGACAAGACAAAAACATAATCTCTCAACTCATCGTCTCCTTCTAGAATGGACTTTAATAGATTTCAAATCATGCTCAAGTTGCTATGATTAAAACAAACAAAGCACAGAAACAATGCTATCTCCTTCACCGGGCACCATCTGCACAAGCAGTTCAGGTGGGAGACCGAAGTGAGGCTTGCATTGCTATCGATTAATGAGATATACTTGAATAGGTAAAAAGATTAAGAACAGAAATACACTCCCTCCTTTGTGAAAGAAAATATACAGTGAACAATACAATGTGGCATTAATGTTCCTGCCATTGAATGGCTCTGAGTGCATGGATTACCTAGATAGGAAAACAAAATCCTCCATGTATTGCTGCACTTAGTGTCTCTCTTGGGCCTTTATAAAACTAGAAAATATTAATCAGAATCCTGGAAATATACAGACATAAGGAAATCCCTAAAGACTTATTTATGTTGTTGCGGTGGATGGTACTATCCTCAGTAAATGGAGGGTGAGGAGGGAAAGAGACTGAGTGAAATACTGGATGGCTATTCAGTATGCCTGTCTGCAGGGCCGGCTCCAGGCACCAGCCGACCAAGCAGGTGCTTGGGGCGGTACCTGGAGGGGGGCGGCGCTCTGGCTGGCTGGGGAGAGCGGGGCCCCGGTCGGGCTTGCTGCCCTCCCCCCGGCGCTCCGGCCGGTCGGGGAGAGCGGGGCCCCGGCCGGGCTCACCACCCTCCCCTGCCGCACTCCCCGACGGGGTTTGGGGGCAGCGGGAGGCTTTTTTGCTTGGGGCGGCAAAAAAGCCAGAGCCGGCCCTGCCTGTCTGTTCCTTATCTATGCCAAGAAGACAATTGTTAGGAATTACTGTGCATGGCTGAATTGGTAACTGTCAGTAGGATGTGGCTATTCAGGCATGTGACCGGTGTAGGAAGCAGTGTTTAACACTGATCACTTAAGTATCAGCTAGCCTGTTTGTTGGTGTTGGTTATGCATGGAGCTTGGGAAAACAAAGACAAAGTTAGTTTTTCAGCACAGAGCTGAAGGATAATTAACACACATGTTCAAGATTCACTGTCTAAACCCCAAAATATTTACTGCATTAGAACTATGCACATTTGTATAGAAGACCTCTGAGTAATCCTGATCCCACCTAAATTCAAGCAGGTTAGCAGATCACTTACATTGGTACCATGCTGTGTTCTGATGCAGGATCCTAACAACTAACACTTGGCTCCCTTGCCATTATACCATTTCCAGGCTGTAGCATCATTAGGCTATACTGGAATGGTCTAGACCAGTAGTTTTCAATATTTTTTCATTTGTGGACCCCTATAAAACTTCAGATGGAGTTGGAAATCTTAGACATAGTCTGTGGACCCCCAGAGGTCTGCAGACCACAGGTTAAAAACCACTGGTTTAGACCAGTGGTCCAGGTATCTTGGTAATCTGCCTCTGGGAGTGACCAATGCTAGGTACTTTAGAAGAAGACCTGAAAACCCTTTAATGAATCTCATTATGCTATACTAAATATATCATGGAGGGAAATGTCTTCCTGTCCTCACTTGGTGTTCATAATGTCATGCCCTGATGCATGAGGACTAATAATCCTAGTAACTTTATCCTAGCACAACTGAAGATACTAATCTTGTATTAACAGTGTTTAATCTTACTATGCTTCAGTTCAGACATGGGATGACCCATGGTATCCAGCATATGAACCTGTGTTTTCCTCCAAACTCTCTAAAACATGCTTTGCTTTCAGCTATTCTGAGCCCTTGGGACTTTTGCACACATTCTAGATTATGTCTCAGTTCCTTACTAAAACAGTCTAATTTACAGTGATCAGGATAGAATGTTTTGTATTGCCTGCAGATATATATTAGCACACTTCACAAGCTTTAGATGTCTAAACAATTATAATAGTTTTCACTGGTACAAAGGGCAAATCCTGACCTACCACAGTATAAAAATATTGAACACATTACCAAGCAGTTATACTATAAATGTCCATGCTAATTTGTAAATATAGAGCCCTGCCTTGAGGCATATATGATTTCACAACGCTGACAAGACAAATTACAGGATTAGGGACCGGTAAGGAAGGGAATACAAAGACCATAAAGGAAGAGCTTAATTTAGGAAAGAGCCTTGACAAAAGTGAGTTTGAAGGAATATCTTAAATGGATATTAAGGAGGAGAAAGAGATCCTATGGCAGAAAAGAAGTGTGAGATTGTTCTAACTGTGGGGTAAAAGAGTGTCATGAAAGAAAGCACAAAAGCAAGTGTAAGAGAGACTGGGGATTAAATGAGCTGTAAGAAGAGAGGACTGAGGGGAGCACAGTGTGTGAGAAGGGGAGCGCAAGGAAATGAGAACAGAGCTGTAGATAAAGAAAATATTTCATAGGGCCTTGAATGGGAGGGCAGAGGGCATGACATAAAAAAACAGTGAAGGGATTATAGAAAGTAGTTGAAGTGGTTTGAAGGGAAGCGAAAAAGGTGACTTTTGTAGTAGTATTTTCCACAGACTGTATTAGAAAGAAATGAGGGATCCTGAGAAAAGGATATTAGGTAAACTTTTCAAACAAGCCTAAGTACTTTAATCACGTAGGCACGTTTGAAAAGTATGCCCTGTATGCATACGTTGATTGAAATAGTTTACTAAATGTATTTAGTTTATAAGCATATTGCACAATCAAGTTGGCAATTTCTCCTGTAGGCACCTTCCAAAATCCAAGCCTAAATTCTTAGTAGGCTCATACTTACTGCAGCATACTGTGCAGAAATGCATTTTTATGTCAAATGACATATGAAATCAGTCGTCACATTGTTTGTTTGTACTGTGCACTACAAACTTGTTTTCCAATTGCATCATGAAACACAGTTTAATATTTTTGTGTGGCACATGACAGGTCATGTTTTTTCCCCTCCGTCTTAGCAGCAGACGTAGGCACATGTCTCCAAGCAGCCTGGTTCATAATACCAGTGGCTCAAACAATGCTGTGAATTGTTTGACTTAACAAAGAATCTCTGGCCTGTGTGTGTGCTGGCAGCTATATCTGATTGGCGAGGTGAAAGGTAGTGAATTGATAGGCTCAGATGTTCTCTGATTATTTCTCATCTGGAAACAGACCTTGCTTATGCCTGCATATGTCTGCAGAAGTTGTTTTCGGCTGTATAAGAGAATCAGGCGCTTTGAACCCAATCTTTATAAAAATGAATTCCAATTAAAACAAAAACAAAACAAAATACCCTAAAAAACTTTCCAGGTTTTGTGCTGGAACTATAGTGAAGCCATCTGTTGCTTTCAGAAATGCACTTAATGTTAGTATATGCTGAGCTATTACCAGTTCCTACTGGGATAGGAGGGAAGTTTAATTTTTTTTTTTTTTTTTTTGGCATTTGAAGAGGGTTATAATACCTGTCTTTTGGCTTTAAGCATATGTGATGAGTCACTGCTGGTGGTCATTTTAGTTGCATCTAGAAAAGGACATAGGCATGAGACAGATTAAAAGAAAAGCAATATTACGTAGTAGCTACTCTGGTCTCTAAGTCTCCAGTCAATGGATATTTCTTGCCTATTATACTCATAGTAAATGTCACTTTACAAATACTCTGTCCTTTGAAAGCACAGTAGTTTATTTTGAGTTAATGGGTTGGTGGAAGTGTAAGTCGAAATTGTGCAACATGATTAGAGAAGACATTCTTCAGAGAAGCATCAATTATTCACAGCATACTCACGCCTTGGGAAATGAAGAAAATGGACCAATTCGATAGGAAGCTAGTGTACATTGTCAACAGGAACAAGGAGGGGAAGGAAAAAACACACAACCTATATCTGTAAAAATGCATGTGCTTGGGCCTACTGTGCTAGAATGACTATAGCACTACACAGAAATCATTTGCAACATACACTTGACAGAGAAGGCTTTGAGAACAATTATAAATTCTATGGGCTAGATGTCAGACAATATTGCTAAGAGACCTGAAACAATTTATATAATTCTGTAGACTAAAAAGCAGCAATGAGAACTTTGATAATATTACAGTACAATAACTTACAGTGCAGGGGGGGAAAGAAAAATTCTTCCATTCAAAACCCATAGGATATATCTCTGTAAAGATGCATGACATGCATTTTCAGAACACCGAACAGAAAAGGAATCAAAGAAAGAGTTTTCTGCCTCCTTCAGTAACTTGCTACCAGTCTTTTTAGATCTTTGAACTAGGGCTGTTGATTAATCGCAGTTAACTCACGCACTTAACTCAAAAATATTAATTGTGATTTAAAAAATTAATCGTGATTAATCGCACTTTTAATCACACTGTTAAACAATAGAATACCAATGGAAATGTATTAAATATTTTGGATGTTTTTCTATATTTTCATATATATTGTCTTCTGTGTTGTAATTGAAATCAAAGTGTATATTATTTTTATTACAAATATTTGCACTGTAAAACTGAAAAATAGTATTTTTCAATTCACCTCAGACAAGTACTGTAGTGCAATCTCTTTGTCGTTAAAGTGCACCTTACAAATGTAGATTTTTTGTGTTTGTTACATAACTGCACTCAGAACCAAAACAATGTAAAACATCAGAGCCTACAAGTCCACTCAGTCCTACTTCTTGTTCAGCCCGTTGCTAAGACAAACAAGTTTGTTTACATTTACAGGAGATAATGCTGTCCTCTTCATATTTACAATGTCACCAGAAAGTGAGAACAGGTATTTGCATGGCACTTTTGTAGCTGTCATTGCAAGATATTTACATGCCAGATATGCTAAACATTCATATGCCCCTTCATGCTTTGACCACCATTCCAGAGGACAAGCTTCCATGCTGATGACGCTTATTAAAAAAATAATGTGTTAATTAAATTTGTGACTGAACTCCCTGGGGGAGAATTGTATGTCCCCATCCCTGTTTTACTTGCATTCTGCCATGCATTTCATGTTATAGCAGTCTTTAATGATGACCCACACATGTTCATTTTAAGAACACTTTCACTGCAGATTTGATAAAACGCAAAGAAGGTACCAATGTGAGATTTCTAAAGATAGCTACAGCACTTGACCCAAGGTTTAAGAGTCTGAAGTGCCTTCCAAAATCTGATTGGGATGAGGTGTGGAGCATGGTTTCAGAAGTCTTAAAAGAGAAACTACAGAACCCGAACCGCCAAAAAAGAAAAATCAACCTTCTGCGGGTGGCATCTGACTCAGATAATGAAAATGAACATGCATTAGTCTGCACTGCTTTGGATTGTTATTGGGTAGAAACCATCATCAGCATGGACGCACGTCCCCTGGATGGTGGTTGAAGCATGAAGGGACATATGACTCTTTAGCACATTTGGCATGTAAATGTCTTGCAACGCCAGCTACAAGAGTGCCATGCCAACACCTGTTCTCACTTTCAGGTGACATTGTAAACAAAAAGCAGACAGCATTATCTCCTGCAAATATAAACAAACATATTTGTCTGAGCGATTGGCTGAATAAGAAATAGGACAGAGTGGACTTGTAGGTTCTAAAATTTTACATTGTTTTATTTTTAATGCGTGTTTTTTTGTACATTATTCTACATTTGTAAGTTCAACTTTCATGATAAAGAGATTGCACTACAGTACTTCTATTAGGTGAATTAAAAATACTATTTCTTTTGTTTTTTTACAGTGCAAATACTTGTAATCAAATATAAATATAAAGTGAGCATTGTACATGTTGTATTCTGTGTTGTTATTGAAATCAATATATTCAAAAATGTAGACATCCAAAAATATTTAAATAAATGGTATTCTATTATTGTTTAACAGTGCAATTAATCGCACAATTAATCGCGATTATTTTTTTTAATTGCTAGACAGCCTTACTTTGAACAGATTTATGCACTCTTCAAAGACAGTCAGTGGCAGTACAGTATGTCAGAGCAACACTGTAAGTTAGCAAGCCTATACAACTAATTACTAGAAAGCTACAGTCCAAAACACTTTATCAATCAGTTTTTCAACTCTTGCATACAAGGACTGATCCTGAAAATGGGTGAGCGTCCTCACCGTCTATCGAAGTCAATGCAACTTGAGAGTGCTTAGCACCTGCCATGGTTTTATATTGCTATCCAATCATGACAGTATCTGAATGCCTTGTGTGAAAATTAGATAGCAATCCTGAAGTCCTAGTGGACTTCATGGAGTCACGGGAACGTCTCCTTTTTCAGGGTCAAAACTCTGCTTGGGTTAGGGTTTGTGTTTTTGATTGTATGTTTTTGTTTATTTACTTTTGTTTGAGGTTAATTTGTTTCAAGGTTTTGCTTGTTTCTTCTTGGCTGGGATTTGTCGTGTAGAACGGTTGTCAGAATTGGGGCTAAGAGGTAGCAGGGTGTCACTGTTGTGAGTATCATTCTTCTGATGAAAAGGCATTTTTGTTGTTGTTGAAAACGAAGGTTTTGCCATGTTTCTAAAGATGGCAAGATTTTACATTCACCTGATCTGCTTTAAAAGTTTGTTCCATAGTTGGAACCCCTTAACTGAGAATGCTTTATCTCCAGTTCTCATTTGCTTTTTCTTGACTTTGTGATATGCATTGTCCCAGAGAAGCACAGATGTCTTGGCGGTTCATGTAATAAAATCTGGTCTTTAATGTAGCCAGGGCTTGACCCCTTGATTATGTTGAAGATTATAGTTAGGCTAAGATTTGAAAAACTGCGGTGTTTATTGAAATGTAGTAGGTCTTTTCTTATGTCTTTCTTCTTTCTCTTCTAAACCTGCACTGCCATCCTTCCTCTTTCCCACTCAGCCAGGTTCCACTCTGTTACTCTTCCTCTGTCTACCCATTCTTCTGCTATCACCAGTGCCAATCTGAGGGGGGGGCCAGGCGGGCCATTTGGCCTGGGCCTCAAGCTCAAAGGAGGCCTCAAATGTAGACACTTGTTAATTTTTTGGCATTTGATAAGTTTTGCAACTTGGTTTTGTGCGTATCCGTATCGGGCTAAAATGTGATACACTCTCTCAGCTTAGAGTTGCAAATTTAAGCAAATAAGAGATATGATTCGGTAAAAGAAATTTTTTTTGTTAACTTACTTTGTTTTCATGTATCATCATTTTTTATTTTTATTATGGCTAGGGGCCTCAAAAGCTGGAAGTGGCCTGGGCCTCTCTGAACCTCTGAGAGGATCTGGCTATCACCAACTTCTTTTCTCTGACCCACCTCCTTTCCCCTAGCCACAGAAAGTTTATTTGATGGAGAACACTGAACAAGAGCCCTTTATTCCAGTGGCCACTCCTTGTTAAAGATTACAAAAGAACCAATCTGGTCCTGGAAATTATGAGCCAAACACTGTGGCTGTGGTCTTGAGCAGGACCCATGCCCTTCTCGGTGATGAAAAATCAATCAAGGAAGTACTGCGCCCATTGTTAGAGTGTAATAAAGACTCCCAAAGGGAGGGCAAGGGCCAGTTTCCTTCAAACAAGAAGCCGATAATCTCTTGTTTGATAAAAATAATTTCCTAAGCTAGCCAACTCCCTCCCTTTTGTCTGCAACTGTACTTTTCTACAGCAGGAAAACAAACAATTGCATTTGCTGAAGCCAATTAAGTTGTCAGCAGTGTCAGGTTAGCACAGGACTGCAGGAGACAGGTTGATTAGCTGCAGCAGGAGACATGGAGGAGCTAAGGATGTTTGAGGGAAGATGGCATATTGCTACACCAGGCCTGGAGCCTTTGGGCCAGATTTTGTCCTCATGAACGTTTCCAGCTCCCATTAACTTCAGTAGAAGCAATGCATGTGTCTGACAAACTTTGGACTGAAGAATGTAGGTACAATGATGAGGCCAACTACTAATGAAGAGCTTACATTTCACCATTGTGTTGCCTTGCTTTGTGTTTGTGGCTATGCAACTCACTGTACTAATGGTGTGTGTAGATGACCCTGAATAGCTGACAATCACGGTCTTCTGGAGAGACTAGAATATTGACTATTAGAATGGTGCATCTTAATAATTTCAAATTTATAATAATTTGTTTTCTCTGGCACCTGCCATTCAGTGATGTCAAGGTGCCTTTAAAGCATTAGTGAATTAAGCCAAGGACAGTAAGTATATAAGACTTTCATATAAGAAAAGATTGAAAAGCATAGGATGGTTCAATTTAGAAAGGAAACGAGAATGATAAATAACGAATGGTATAGAGATGGTAAATCAAGAGCTCATATATATCCTGTCTCACAATACAGGAACAAAGGGATAACCAATGAATTTGAAAGGCAATAAATTTGAAACCAACAAAAAGAAAAAAATATTTAACCATTGCATAATTAACCAGTGGAAATCAGAGCCACAAATATTAACAAGGTCCATTATTTCCAAGAAGGAATTAGGTATGTGTCATGGCGCAAGTTCACCCAGTCATCCTTTGGGATGGGGGGGTGGGGATAGAGGGTATAGCCCTACAGTTGAGACCAAATGACCACCCTTAGCCTCAGGGTAGTATGGCCTAATGGCCAGAGTCAATAAAGCAGCTCTCTCTCGCAGGGCCGCGCTACCTAATGGCAGGAATCAATATGGAAGCCCTCCCTGGCAGGGCCACGTGGCCTAGTGGCTGGAGTCAATACAGTGGCCCACCCTCGCAGGAAGTGGATTTGCCACTAGGTCAGTGGGGATCTGTCCAAAACATGGTGCCTTTATCTTGGTTCCACAACCGGACCAATGTCTAGCTCCCCTGTCTTATTTCCTACCCTGATTTCCAGTGTCGATGTCCACAAGTCTTTTGGGCCTCTAGGGTCGTCGGCCTGCGAAGCTCCTGACAGCTTCATCCCCTTTTGTGCTTCCACGGGTGGCTGGGTATCCACCTGGGTCTCAGCGTGTTTGGGCTCCATGCACTGCGGCTCCAGCAGCTCCTGGGTGGGAGCCTGCAATGTGTGTCCTTTCTCCTCAGCGCTCAGCCCTGACTGAGCCGGGCTGCTCCCTTTTATACTGAGGCTCCAGTTTAAGCATGCCCAGCAGTGGCAAGGGGGCATGGCTTCCTCTGTCCTCAATATGGGGTTAACCATTTCTTCTCCACTGTGGGGCAAGTAAACCTTGTTACAGTATGTCACACTGTCTAGAATGGCTGACAACTATGAGTGCCTACCTCAGGGCAGAAAGTCAAACAAGGCAGACACCCCAAACTGGTGATGTGTCCTATAATTAGATTTCATCAATTCAGTAATAAATGTCAACTCCTGGATCACTATAACAGTCTTACCCTGGAGTCACAAATAGTCCCTTTAGACCTTCCAATCTATCTTGCCACTGAGACAAACTGGACTTAATGATAAATGGTCACTTACATCAAAAATCACACCACATTCAGGTTGCTTCCAGTCGCAAGAGACCAGTCACTTACCCCAATCAATTGGTACCCTAGATCTTACACCAAAGACAATGCTTTTAGCCAGTCCTGTAATAAACTATCTAAAGGTTTATTAACTAGGAAAAAGATCCAGTGGCTGGAAGTTGAAGCTAGACAAATTCAGACTGGAAATAAGGTGTAAATTTATAACAATGAGAGTAATTAACGAATGGAACAATTTACTAAGGGTTGTGGTGGGTTCTCCATCATAGGCAATTTTAAAATCAAGGTAGGATGTTTTTCTAAAAGATCTGCTCTAGGAATTTTTTCAGGGAAATTCTATGGCCTGTTTATATAGAGGATCAGACTAGATGATCACAATGGTCCCTTCTGGCCTTGGAATCTATGGAAAAAGTGTTTATCTATAATGATACTCCTGGGGGAATTCTGCGCCACTGCACAAGTGCAGAATTCATGTGCCGCACAGAATTTTTCCCCCCAGTCTCACCCAGCACTAACTTCCAAAGAAACAGGCAAGCCTTCTTAAATGCCTGCTGGCTCTTGATTGGTCAGTAAGTCCTCCTGGCCCATTTTAGGCCAGCAGTGAACTGTTTTGTTGGTAACCTGGTCTAAATGGGTTTTCCTTAACTAGGGGTGTCAGAGCCCTGAATCCTCCATCAAGTGGCAGAGATAGACCCCATCACAGTGATACATACCATCCTTCCATACTAAACCACTAGGATCTGAGCTACAGCTTCCTTTACATACCTTCTCCCTGGAACCAGCACTGGGGTCAGTGACAATTGCGGCGGGGACTGTTCCCTCAGAACACTTCTGTGGCTGCAGATTGTGCTGGTCATGGTCCCTCTTCCTGGCCTTGAAAGGCCCCTAGCACTGACTGAACACCCTTGGGAGTGTCTGAAGAGATGGTGCAGTGTGTGCACTTGGGGGAAGGACAGTGCCTCCTAGCTCACAAAACTGGGATTTTTGCAACAAGGTACCATTTATTTCCTCTCTCCCATTTTTTTTTATGCTAGTTCCTTACAGCACATGAGGATTCTGTGGAGGTGTCGCATTCAACTACTAACCAGGCCCAACCCTGCTTAGCTTTTGTGCTCTTGAAATCACAGCTCAAGGAGAAAGGCTTGAATTAACTTAAATTTCATTTCATGGGGTTTACTCTGAGAGTAGGGTGAGGACAGGCATCAGAATCTGTCCTTAAGTAACTAACCCGGGTGACATCAATGGGAGTGAGTAAGGCAAGTAGGATTTGCCCCACCTGATCAGCTTCACATGCCAATTTGGCTTATTTACCGTGGATGCGCTGGTAGGATTGTTTGCTGAGAGAGCATGTGTGAGGGAGAGTCCACAATAATCATGAGGTTTTCTCTATTTTTATTGCCTCTCTATGCCTTTGGGATTCTTTTACTATTTTCCATTCTGCTCCTGCTGCAGTTGCTGAATGCTAGGCTATTACTGCATCTAGAGGCATTTATGCTGAGGAAAAAGTCTGACTATTCATTGTGAGTTTCCTAAGAGACCATGGGGGAAGCCACTCACCAGTCCTGAGTCTATGGATTAAGGTAAATAATGTAGCATCATATTTTTAGCAAATGTCATTACAAACCAATATTAATAGAGGAGGAGAACATACATTCCCTGGCTGGGAAATTAAAAATTACCGAACAGGATATTTCCTTGGTTATCCCTTTATACCTAAATCAGTACCAAACAACTAACACTCTTTTTTGCTAGACATTTACCCATCAGCTATGTCAGTCCCTCTACCTGTCTGATCAAAATAAATTATGAGTAGGGCTCTACCAAATTCAGGGTCCATTTTCGTAAATTTCACAGTGATAGTGTTTTAAAAATCTTTAATTTTACGGTTTTACATATTTAAATCTTAAATTTCACAGTGTTGTAACAAACCATGACTATATATTTAAAAACAGCAAAATATAAACATGTAAAGCCCTCAAGACTCAGCATTTCTCAAACTGGGGTCTTGACCCAAAAAGAGGTTGCAAAGCTATTGTAGGGGGGCTGTGGTATTGCCACCCTTACTTTTGCGCTGGTGCTGGTGGGGGCACTGCCTTTAGAGTTGGGTGCCTAGCCAGCAGCCACTGCTCTCCAGCCTTCCATCTCTGAAGGATATGGTAAAATTAGACAAAAGACCAGATTTCATAGGGGAGACCAGATTTCATGGTCTGTGAAGCACTTTTCACCGCCATGAATTTGGTAGGGCCCTAATTATGACATAGGGCTACACCCAAAGCTGGGCATCTGAACACTTGCAAGTTCTGGGTGTGGTCAGACCAAGAGCTGCAAAGTTTAGAGTAGACCACATCTACACAGACAATTCTACTCCCACTGGTATCAATGGCTAGTTTATTGGCTTCAATACTGTGTATCAAGTCAAGTCTGTTGACTTTAATCAGAGCAGGTTTGAACCCACAGTGCTGTGCTGTGCTACTTAGTAACTGTGCTATGTTTTTATGGAGTATTATCTATTGCATTTTAAAGATCTGAGAGGATTGATCTTTTGAGCAACAAGACTGGGAATTAAAATAATCTATTCAGTATTTCCCCCCTTTTCCTCCTCCTCCCTACCACTCAAGATTCAAATCCATAATGGAGTTCAAATATCAGTACTCTTTGCCCTCAGATCTCCCTGCTTTAGAAATTAGAACAACATGAACTCATAAAAGCCAGGAACAAAGTACCCGAGTCTGGAAAAACAAAGCTATAAATTAATGATCAGTTATAGTGATAAAGCTTAAGGGAACTAAAAATGAAAGTGATTTTTTCTGCACATTTTAAAATAGTATACAAAGCACATCAAAGTTCTTAGGTGTAATTAAAACGATTGTTTTAGAGCTTAATGTTTTAGTCTTTCTTCTCCTCCCCCCACTGAAGACAATGGGACTTGGCAAAACTTTGGATCTTTTGCTTTGTACTTTTTGTGTGTCTAAACTGAAACTGCTAGGGAGGCTTGATTATTTCATGATCATTTTTACACAGCAGAATTTTTCTCATCTTCCTGAGGACTCAATCCTGTCATTCATTGGCTCCACTAAAAAGGCTGAGTAAGGACTACCTTTATTAAATATTTTTAATACAGTAATACATTGCACTATTGAGTTTAATGTAATTTAACAATAATTTCTTTTAACTTTATGAACAAAACAGCAGCAACTGGCTTTTGCTTATAGCAACCCCCTTCAAAATTGCTACTGGGAGGAGTATTTCTTAAAAGCTTATCTGTGTTGTGCATTTAGAACAAGAAAATGATCACCAGTAACTTGGGTCTTTTACTCAGAACTAATCTCTTCATGCGACAGCACTAAAAGCTTTTTCCTAACATTTCCCAAGAATCCTTATATAATAGCAATAAGATTTTAAAGAGATAGTACTTCTTTTAAGAGGAGACCAATTGCATGAATTTTGCATCAAAAATCAGTATTGGGTGTGTTGAGGGATATGTTGATTCCTCCCACACAGAAGATATGCTAGAGCATGTCATGTTATTTTTGAGTTGAAAGATACTCAGAGCCCTTTGTCCATGTGTGCAAAGAAAATTTATAATTATTATTTAAAAATTACAATAAATAATATTGTTCTGCATTCACACTCTAGATCAGCTAAGTCTAAGCATGAGAGCAGTCCCACTGACTTCAACATGCTTAAAATTACACGCACACTTAAATAACTTGCTGAACTAGAATCTATTGGTTTTATAGCATTTATTATCTTATGCACTAATACTGTTGATGAATTGGGTGAAACCTTGTTATGGGTTGAGTTAAAACTCCTTAAACACTGATGTGTGAACACATCCTTCATTTAAGAGAGTTTTAGAAACATTTAAAAGGCCACATGCAAACCAAGGCCTAACAGAATCTGCCAAGAAACTAGCACCATGTGTAAGGGGATGCCAGTGAGTATTGTGACCAGGTGTGTGTGTGGGAAGCTGCACACATAGTAACTACAAACAGTCAAGAACAGAGAGACTTGAGAGAGGATGAGGCAAAAAGCAAGGAAGCCAAATAGTAGCTGGTGAGCACAGTATGATCCTGTAAAAAGCTAGAGACAAAGTTTTTGGGTCTGTTGGTTAAAGAGACTTGGAAGAAACTGCTCCTTTTGTTCCTGGTTCCTCCTATGCTCAGAGAAGCGGAGCTTCGTACATTCCTTGTAAATAAACAAAACTGCATCAGAGAAATACCTGACCATCATCAATTTCTGCTCCAGTCTGGAACATCCCCAGAGCCCCAAACTTTCACTGGCTGCTCAGGTCAAAAAGGGACAGGGATACTATATATAACATATAGTTTAGTTCTTCAGTATTGTCACTTATCTGTTCCTTCTAGCTCGATTTGGAGAGGAAACTACTGCAGTACTACTTAAATCTCTCTAATCTTTTGGCACTAAAACGATTATATATCTGACATGGCATGGATTTCTTCCCTCTGACTTTTATATAAAGACCTTGTGCACTTTTCAACGAGTAGAAGATAGAATGCCTATATTTAGGCAACGGGTCTAATCTATAAAAGCAATGTTAAACTCATAACAGTAACCCTGTGAAAGTGGCATTGTGTGGTTTCATGTTTACCCTTCAGTAATTTCATATTTGGTTTGCTCAGTATACAAGTTGTCATGGATCTGCAGGATCAGTTCCCCCAGCTTTGGAACAGTCTCTAGGAAGAACCCTTTTAGTGTGCCAGACCTCCAACGGGTCTGATTCTTCCTGCACCAGCTAGGCCATCTGGCCTCACCGCCTCCTTAAACTGAACCTCTGGGCTCCAGCACTCCTGTTTCACACCATGAGCTCTGTTCACTGAGTCCAACTGACACAGACTCCTAATAGAGACCTATATACGCCTCAGGGATTAATGCACCTCATCAAGCATTTGCAGTGACATTCAAAAAGCATTGCCCAAACACTAGGGTTTATTAGTCAACTGGAACACTGCATAGGAAGTCCTTAGGTTAGCATAGCGATAGGAAGGTTAAAGCATAGAACATGCTGGTAAGTCCAGAGCCCAGCCAAGCTGTGGTAAACCCCATTGTTCAAGCTCTGTCTATATTTCAGTCTGATCTTCGTCAGATCCCAGGTGAGAGCCCTGAATCCTTCCAGCAGCCAACTCTTATCCCCCCACCTCATGCCTTCCCAGTCCTCTGTTCTTGAGCTGGGAAATATTGCTCAGCTTCACTTCTGAGAGATGGGGAAATCCATCTCTCTCTGAGTGGTTGGTTGCTAGGTGTCAGTGTCCTGTTGATTGGATTTGCCATTATCTTCTTGGATTCTCCACTGATATGGGATTGACCTCAGCCAGTCTTTTTCCAATGACCCATGCAGGTTCAGACAGCTAGATGACATTCATGTTTCTTAGCCTGCCCTGAGAGCAAACAATCCTTCCCCTACCCCACTGTGTAACTATGCAAAACATAGGAAACTGAGGCACACATAGGGTCATAAAAATATTACAGAAAATTCCCACTTTGTCCCACAAGTAAAAAGATTTTTCTTATACTAAAAGTCCTGCAAACTCACCCTAGGATCTGATGTGTCAAGCTGGCTTTTTTATGACTCATACATCATAAATATTCTGCAACTGGTACTTGGTTAACAATTCCACTAACAATATGTGAACCAGAAGAGAACCTCTCTCTCTATTCCAGAGCTGTATTGGATGGGATGGGGTGTTCACCCCACACTTGCAGTGAAAGGGTTAATTAACCAGACAGGCCACAGCTGAGAGGAATCAGGTGGTGAAACAATTTCCTGATTGAGGGAGGGAGCCCAGCCGGGAGTAAGGAGCTGGGCTGGACTTACAAAGACTGGAAATTGGAAGCAGAAAGGGGCTGCCGGGAAAGTCTATAGTCACTCCCTGAGAGAAGGAGTGTCTGGAAACTACAGGGACAGGTAACCCCCAGTTACTCCCTAGGAGGGGGGAGGATACCAAACCCAGAGAGGGGGAAATGCTATATAGCAGGGGTTCTTAAACTTCATTGCACCGTGACCTACTTCTGACAACAAAAATTAATACATGACCCCAAGAGGGGGGGACCGAAGCCTGAGCCCGCCCAAGCCCGCCGCCCTGAGGGGCTAAAGCCAAAGCCTGAGCCCTGCTGCCCCGGGGGGGGGGGGGGGGCGAGGAATAAAGCCAAAGCCTAAGGGCTTCAGCACCAGGCGGGGGGCTTGTAACCTGAGCCCTGATACCCAGGGCTGAAGCTTGGGATTTGGCTTTGGCCCTGGGCCCCAGCCAGGCTAACACCAGCTCTTGTGACCCATTTTGGGGTCCCGACCCACAGTTTGAGAACCACTTCTAAAATGGTAAGGAAAGGGCTCAGGGAAAGGCAGTAAGGGTCCAGAAAGGAACAACCTTGACTGCTGACTAGAGGGTCCCTGAGCTGGAATCTGGAGTAGAGGGTGGGCCCAGGTTCCTCTGCTAGCTACTGAGGGAGGCGGTGAGTGGGAAGACTGCCAGGATTACTGGGGAAACCCTTTGGTACCTTGGAAGGGTAAAATGTGTGTCGTGACCTGGCTAGAGGACTGAGTTATGAAGAGGCAGCAGCCCTACTCATGGAGCAAGAGAGGGGCTGCAGACCCAGACAGAGAGGTGAGGAGATGGCGTGCAATTATGGGAAGGAATGTTGACCTCACGAGCTATTCCCTAGAGTGACCAGGAGAAGGCACCATTCTAGTGATGAGTGGAGCACCCCATCATAGGCCCTGAAAGGTGGATAGAAGTGAAAGAAATACAAAGATAGGACCTTTTCCTAGGGTTACCATACGTCTGGATTTTTCCGGACATGTCCGGCTTTTTGGTCCTCAAATCCCCGTCCGGGGGGAATTGCCAAAAAGCCGAACATGTCCGGGAAAATGCTTTGCCAGCATCCCTGTCCCCTGCTTACCTTAGAGCGGCTCCGGCGGCGGCAGCTGCTGCTGCTCCCCCCAGACACCTCAGTTCTGTGTAGCTGAAGAGCCGAGCTGCCCGAGCGCTACCGGCTTCACTGGGGCGCAGGGTCTGGAGGTCTGGGGGCTGCCCGGCAAACCGGGAAGCCGGTAGAACTCAGGCAGCTGTTTCGCGTGGCTGGGAGGGAGGAGGAGGGGGAATGTGGGGCGCTCAGGGGAGGGGGCAGAGTTGGGGCGGGGACTTTGGGGAAGGGAGTGGAATGGGGGCGGGGTTGGGTTGGGGTCGGGGAGGGGTCGGAGTTGGGGTGGGGAAGGAGTGGGGCCGGGGCCCCGTGGAGTGTCCTCTTTTTAAAATATTTTAATATGGTAACCCTACCTTTTCCTGAAAGCTAGATGTTCACAGGCTTTCTGTGGGAGTTCTGCACATAGTAGGGCTGAATGATTTGGTCCTTTATTTGTCACTAAAGAAGCAGATGTATCCTGGAATAAGCACAGATCTGCTGATTAAGAATACACCTTCTTAACTTTTAGTTAGTCAAAACTTATAGCTGCTCTATGGGTCTGATCCAAAGCCCAGCGAAGTCAGTGGGAGTTTTCCCATTGACTTCAATAGGTTTTGGATCAGGCCTTCTAGTATTCATATTTTTAAGTAAAATGAAACGTTTAGGGCCAGATAGTGGCTTTTAGGCACAGACCCATGTTGGGAGCACTGCAGGAGCATCCAGGGCCGGCTCCAGGCACCAGCTGAGCAAGCAGGTGCTTGGGGCGGCAGCTTGTTGGACGCGGCCACTTTTTTTTTTTTTCTTTGTTCCGCTCCGGACGCCCTGTTGGGGACGGCGGTGCAGAGAACCAGGGCGGTTCTCTTCCTTTCCTCCCCGCCGACCGGAGCCCTCGCGGCAGGCGGCAAGAGACGGCGCAGCGGGAGGAGCCGTGTGGCAGCGCCTCTGCTGTAGCCCTGGCCGCCCCCTTCTCTCTCTCTCCCGCCCCCCCCTCCCCCCCCCCCCCAGCCGGTCCCCCTGCAGCCGCGCTCCGGCCGCGCCGCAGGTTTTTTTTTTTTTTTCCTTTGCTGTTCTGGCCGCTCCGTTTTTTTTGTTTGGGGCGGCCAAAAAGCCAGAGCCGGCCCTGGGAGCATCCCATCCCAGCTGGAGATCCAGCAATCATCATGACTAACTTGAGCACGATGCTTCCAAAAAGGTTGGGGAATACGTCCTCTGCATTCACCCTTTCAGAGGCTGAAGTGGGATGGGACTGGTGTAGGGAACATAATCTTTTCCCCTCTGGAGAGCACAATGCTGCTGCAGGTGCTAGCCTGGCATAGTCCCTGTGCTTAGGGGAATATAAGGTCAGAAGCTGTGCACAGCCCTTTCTGGGCCCTTTCCTTCTCTCTTGTGCATCTGTATATCAGCAGGCACAATCTGATCTGTCTTTTGTAGGTCCTCTATACAATATTTAAGTTGTTCTCCAATGATAGGCACAAGACCATCCTTCCTAAAACCGTGGCCTCAGACTCAGCAGAAATATTCCCAGTGACTCTCTGTGAGATCTTGGGTAAATCATTTAGGCCTAATTTTTTTAAAGGTGTTTAAGCATTGCTGCACTCAGTCTTGCAATGCTCAAAGAATTTAGGATCCTGACTATCAACAGGATTTAGGCTCCTAAGTGCCCAAATCCCATTTGAAAATGAAATTTAGGCTGTAAATCAGTTAAGCATTGTGACACTGAGCACAGCAGTGCCTAAATACCTTAAAAATCTGGGCCTTCATCTGTGTGCCTCAGTTGCCCATCCCTGAAATAGGGCTTAATACATTTCTGTACCTCATATGCATATTATGAAAATATATTCATTTAAGGTTTGTGATCTGCTCCGATACCATAGTAATGAATGCCACAGAGAAGTCTATACATGAGAAACTGTTTTATGCAGGATGCCCTTTTTAATGGGAAATTGGAACCCAGGGAAACTTAAGGTTTTTGCAATTATTTCTTATTGTGGGTCTAATCCCAAAGCCCTTACAGCAAAACTCACATCAGCTTCTAACGGGCTCAAGCATTGTCAGTGCTATTCGAATTTGCCATGCCTATAAGGGTGCACCATATCATTTTAAGCCCATGGTTTTCAGAGGGAAAGTGCAAAAAAGGAGGCATTCATGCTTGGTGCTGACTGCAAGCCTGTGGGAGCTTAACGACACTTTGAAGTGATTGTTCAAGGAAAGATTAGAAAAAAAGGAATGTAAAAAATGCCTGGAGAGATTGATGTTTTCCCATAATTGGAATAAATAGAGCCAGTGTGGTTTGTGTGACCTTGGTGAGACCTGTCAGAAGTGCTAATAAAGGATTTCAGTGAGAAGGAAAATGTAGCTGGAATCACAAGACTACTTGTTAAATCCAGTATGAATCAATAGATAAATCATAACTGATTGATCTAAATTGTTCCAATGGACACTATTAAATAGTTGGGCTCCTAATCTTTCCTACCTTAAAATTCTTCTAGTCTAGAGTAAGGTGAACGACACCTAGAAATTGAGGCTCCGCTTTTCTTGCCACGCCAGTAAAATGCCGGTGGGTAAAATCCTAGCCTTGTTGAAGTCAATGGAAATTTTGCTGTTTATTTCAATGGGGCTAGGATTTCACACATTGACTCTAATGCATTAACTCTGATTTACACCATGGTGAGAGCAACATCAGGCCCTGAGGGTCCTGAAGGATGGTTGGTATCAGTCACAAGAGTGAAATGCCTGCAAGCTGCATGGAAACTTTTAAAGAAAAAAACACCATTAATAGAGACTCAAATTAAATGTTTACCTCCAAATTTAAAAAAATAGTAAGAGGATGGGGGAAAAAAATGCCACCATGGCTAAACAGAGTATAAGAGGTGGTTAGAGGCAAAAAGGCATCCTTTAAAAATTGGAAGTCAAATCCCACTGAGGAAAATAGAAAGGACTATAAACTCTGGCAAGTCAAGTATAATTAAGCAGGCCAAAAGAGAATTTGAGGAACAGCTAGCCAAAGACTCAAAAAGTAATAGCAATTTTTTTTTTTTAAGTACATCAGAAGCAGGAAACCTGCTAAACAACCAGTGGGGGGCGCACCGGACGATCGAGATGGTAAAGGAGCACTCAAGGAAGATAAGGCCATTGTGGAGAAACTAAATGAATTCTTTGCATCAGTCTTCACGGCTGAAGATATGAGGGAGATTCCCAAACCTGAGCCATTCTTTTTAGGTGACAAATCTGAGGAACTGTCCCAGATTGAGGTGTCGATAGGAGGCTTTGTAACAAATTAATAAATTAAACAGTAATAAGTCACCAGGACCATGGTATTCATCCGAGAGTCCTGAAAGAACTCAAACATGAAATTACAGAACTATTAACTGTGGTATGTAACCTATCACTTAAATCCGGTTCTATACTAGGTGACTGGAGGATAGCTAATATGACACCGAATTTTTTAAAAACGGCTCCAGAGGGATCCTGGCAATTACAGGCCAGTAAGCCTAACTTCAGTACCAGGCAAAGTTGTTAAAACTATAGTAAAGAACAGAATTATTGGACACCCAGATAAATGATTAGTTGGGGAATGTAGTGAGGCGGCCTGGCTCTCAGCCGCCCCAGAGAGGGACAAGCCCCTCTGGATGCCAAAGTGGACGGAGCCACTGGAGCCTGTGCCCGCCCCCCAAAGGTC
Source organism: Trachemys scripta elegans (assembly GCF_013100865.1). Taxonomy (NCBI): domain Eukaryota; kingdom Metazoa; phylum Chordata; order Testudines; family Emydidae; genus Trachemys; species Trachemys scripta. The sequence continues at coordinate 16,066,749 of NC_048308.1, read as the reverse complement.
AGAGCGCAGGACCGGAAGTATAAAAGCCGCATCCCAGGGCTCAGAAGCTGCCTGGCTGCTGGAGAAGCCAGATGCTGGGGGCCTAGCTCCCGCTGGGGAGACTCCTGCAGCCTGTGACCGACCTGAGAACTGGCCATACCAGTCAAGGCCTGATGACGACCAGACCCCGGAGACGCTGTCAACCCTACCGGAGAGAAGCGACCCAGAGGAGCTGCCAAGCCTACTGCTTGCTGAGTACCCTGAGGACCCCATGGTCCTTGATTCCCTGGAGGACACTGACCAGATGCAGGTACTGCTAGAGGGGGAGGTAGGAAGTAGCCAGGGGGCAGCCGACCCTAGTCTGGCTCCAGCACACCCAAAGCTGATGTCAGTGTGTTGCGGCCAGGATCCCCACTGACACAGCAGCAGGCTGCCTGCCTCTGTTAGGGCCCCGGGCTGGGATGCAGTGGAGTGGATGGGCCTGCACGCCCCCCTGCCACCCCACTTACGAGTGGCAGTCTCCCCCTCGCCCCAGATGCTCAGAACCAAGAGACTGGGTTTTTGTTCCTGAACTATTTGGCTCAGCCCCTGCATGAGGGCCTGAGCTCCAGACTGTGTGTTGCCCTGCCCTGACCCAGGGCCTGGACCTGATCCTGAACTATTTGCTCAGCCCCTGCCTGGGGACCTGAGCCCTTGACTGTTTCCCGCCTCACCCAGCTAATTCCCTGACTCAGTGGACCTCAGTAGTGAGGCAGCCTGTCTCCCAGCCACCCAGGAAGGGGTGACCCCTACCGAACCCTTCTACAAGGAAGAATCAACATGATTTCCCTTCATAAAAACTATGTCTCACCAATCTATTAGAATGGTGAGGCAGTCAACAAACATGTGGACAAGGATGATCTAGTGAATATATTGTACTTGGATTTACAGAAGACCTTTGAAAAGGTCCTTCACCAAAGGCTCTTAAAGCAAAGTAAGCAATCATGGGATAACAGGGAAGGTCCTCTCATGGATGATTAACTGGTTAAAAACCAGGAAACAGAGGGTAGGAATAAATGGTCAGTTTTCACAATGGAGAGGGGTAAACAGCAGTGTCCCCCAGGGATCTATAGTAGGACCAGTGTTTTGAATATATTCATAAATGATCTGGAAAAAGAGAGAAACTGTGACATTTGCAGATGATACAAAACTACATAAGATAGCCAAGTCCAAAGCAGACTGCAAAGAGCTACAAAGGGATCTCACAAAACTAGGTGACTGGGCAAGAAAATGGCAGATGAAATGCATTGTTGATAAATGCAAATCAATGCACATTAGAAAACGTAATCCCAACTATACAAACAAAATGATGGGGTCTAAATTACCTGTTCTCTCTCAAGAAAGATTGTGGAGTCATTGTGGATATTTCTCTGAAAACATCTGCTTAATGTGCAGTGGCACTCAAAAAAGCTAACAGAATATTAGGAACCACTAGAAGGGGTAGATAATAAGACAGAAAATATCATAATACTACTATATAAATCCAAGGTATGCCCAGACCTTGAATACTCTGTGCAGTTCGGGACAGTATGTCCCACATCTGCTCTATGATGTGCACTCTGTAAGCCCAAGGGGATTGGCATGTCTTTTAAATAAACCCAATATAGGTGCTTTCCCTTTAACTATCACAAAGTTGATCAATTTTATTTGATCTTTTACCTCTCTTCTACCAGTATAATTAAACCACCCCAATGAGCGGTGGTAGCTATGTCGGCAGAAGACACTCTCTCCACATCGCCACTTTTGTCGGTGAAAATTATATTGGTCAGGGGTGTGTGTTTTCACACTCCTGACTGATAAAAGTTTTGCTGACAAAAGTGCTAGTATAGACAAAGCTGTAGTTGCTATTAAAGGCATCAACTGCCTCAAATCCTGCAATGTTTGAGGCATGGTCTACACTAGACAATTAAGTTGGTTTAACTACATTATTCAGGGTTGTGAAGAATCCATACTCCTGAACGGCTTAGTTAAGCTGACCTATCCCCCAGTGTAAGCAGCGCTAGTTCTTCCATTGACCTAGCTACCACCTCTCATGGAGGTGGATTATCTACATGGGTGGGAGAATCCCTCCCATCGCCATTGGTAGTGTCTACACTGACGCAGTACAGGTGTGGTGCTGTAACATTTTAAGTGTAGACACACCCCATGATTGCTATTTTCTGCTGGTCTTCTTTCTCCCCAAAGCCAGCTGCTTGCTTAGATAAATTTAAACTGTGTTTGAATTTCTTCCAGGAGTCTGTGGCATTACTTGAGAATTTCAGCTTCTTGGTAGCTTTCAGTTGCTTCATCTCCAAGATGACTCGTTTACTGCTTCACCACAGTCCTCTTTTCTGTCCTCATTCCTATCTCACTCTGGTACCGTGTGTTGTCTTGTGGATTCATAGGAAGGAGGCATAGTCTGGACTCTTAGAAGTTATGTAACTTTTAGTTAAAATGAAGCCTAAGACAAAGGAGAGCCATGTTCTCCTAGCTGTGTATCTGGTAAAGCCAACTTTAGACTGCTTCCAGACAATTCTTCCTAGCATATACTTTGCTCTTAAAGTAAACCCGGATATGTTAGGAGTATGTACTGTACCTTTATTTAGGTCCCCATAAGCTCAAAAATAAAGTCTCTTCCTTCTCGCTGCTCAGCTTCTGGCTGTCACTCAAACTCCTCACCACCCTTGCCCCTGAGTTAGGAGTCCTCAGCCCTCCCTCCCAGAGCTGGGGCTCAGTTTAGTCTTTACTTGTATTCCCTGCAACCACTTTCTCCAGCCAGCTGCAGTTCCCCAGGCTTCTGTCATTTCTTGGAGTCCCACTCTCTTAGGGGAGTTCTTCTCTCCTGGAACATACCTTCCAGACCCCTTGCTCTACTGAGCTTCCTGGCTTTAGCCTCTATCCCTGCCCCTCCCCATGTGAGTGCTGGTAACCCTTTATCAGGCTCCTTAGCTAATTACCTGCCACCAGCCACCTAGGAATTTAATTACTTCCAGGTGGGTCTGAGTTGGCTCATTCTTCCTTACAGATAGGCTGGAGCCTCACTGCCCTTAAAGGGCCAGTCCCTGTGATAGAGTGAAAATTGGCATCTGGAGAGAGAAGTAGGGTTCTTTCTTGCTTCTGTGTGATGTATAAAGAAGGCCTTATGGATTTTTTTTCTTATATGGTTTTTCCTCATCTTTGTTTTTACCTTTGATTTATCCAGAATATCTAGCTTTGGGTTCTTTACTTGTGCTGGTGGTCTTAAAAATTAAAGTGGGAGCTTTTTGGGCCCTCAATTTAAGAGGCAGGTGTGTGTATAAACTCTTACGAAGAAAGCTTTTATCCCAAGTGTGTAGTGTGAGTGTGAGCTGCATAGGTGTTTAAAACAACTGTGACTAAAAATCCAGTTTCCAGGACATGCTGGAAAGACTCCCATTGACTTGAATGGACAAAAGAACAGGCCCTCAGTACCACACATTTCCGTCACTTATGATGCCTTAGTCACACCTGTCTGCCAAGGAATCTTCCAGCAAAAACATAGAAGCTAAGGCCTTTTATTCTAATGTGCAAATGAATAAATTGAAAAAACAGAAAAAAAAAATTGATTTGTTTAAAACAAAACACCAAGTCTTATTTTCTTTTGCCAATAACCTTCAAGTTCAGTACAAAGTGTGTGTCAGGGCAATTAAAAAAATAATCAGATGTTTGCTAGATGGGCAATGGAAATATTGAGGGAGAGGGGAACTGTATTTTCCAGCTTCTCAGAAGAGGTTAATCATAAATGTTAAACCGGTAAAAATACTTCCCTCTTCTAACTGTGATAAAACATTCTCTCACATCCTGATATCTCAGGCATCCTCTATATAAACTGTTTGAAGGTATTTTTCACTCACAGCAAAACAAAAACATTTTTGTCCCATGAGATGAAAATTATTTTTCATTTAATAACTCCATGATATGCATATTATGATAATTGCAGTACATTTACAGATGAAACCACATGCCCTTGCTAAGAGGCAGGTTAATCATTTAAAAACTCCCAGTTTCAACAAAGGCTTTTATGGTGTTTAGAATCAGATGAAATACACCTGGGAAGAAAAGGGCTTTCTGCTGTTGGCAATAAATCTGTGATCAATATCTCTGTCGGCCACTGGTAGCAATATTACAGCAGCTCTTGTACATTTTAGCCTTGATGTCTGGCACGCACACTTTTAAAACACTGGCTAGTTTGCTATTTGTAGTCAACATGAAGGAGAATTGCTAATCAAACTATCTAAGAGATGGTTTTATTTTTTTTTTAGTTTATCCCACTGTATAAGACTTTAAATTTCTCAATGCTTAGTACACTGAAAGTATTATAACTTATAGTTTGGAGCTCCTGAGTGGTTGTCTCCATATTTGTTGGCAAATAAATGCTCTCTTCTCTTTTTTATCACACATTTTACAGTGACATCTAGTGATTAGTTGGGTTAATCACAAACATGTATTGGAAATATATTCCCTTCTGCTCAAACCTCAATTTCTGTCACTCATTTGGACTTAAATTACCTCTGTCACACACAGAACAGATGAGTTGTTTTTAGTTATTGTTATAAATTCTATACCTCACATATATAGACTCAGGAAACAAGAAACCAAAGTCAACACTTTCAAAATTGGGTCCATATCTAGAGTAGGGTTGCCAGGCGTCCATTTTTTGACTGGAATAGCCAGTTGAAAAGGGACCCTGGTGGCTCCCCATTAAAAGTCCAGTCAGTGGTGCAGCTGGCACCCAGGGCTGAGGTAGGCTTTCTGCCTGCCTTAGCTCCACGCAGCTCTCAGAAGTGATCGCCAGGTCCCTGCAGCCTCTAGACGCATGGGCAGTCTGGAAGGCTCTGTATGCTGCCCTGCCCCGAGGACTGGCTCTGCAACTCTCATTTGCCAGGAGCCGCGACCAATGGGAGCTGCAGGGACAGCGCCTGTGGGCACAAGGGCAGCGCACAGAGCCTCCCTGGCTGCCCATGCATCTAGGGCTGCAGGGACATGGCAGCTGCTACCCGGGAGCCACGGTAAGCACTGCCGGGACCCTGAACCCTCTCCTGCAGCCCTGCCCCAGCCCCGAGTCCCCTCCTGCACCCAAACTCCCTCCCAGAGCCCCCCCCACAAAAGCCCAACACCAGAACAGAGGGAAGTCAGTCACCAGAGCTACCAGTCAGTAGCCAATAGGGAGGGATCAGGGGCTGCATTCCTCACAGCAGTATGCCCATGGGGCCAGGTGAGGAGGCATGGGATATGGAGGGAGACAGACAAAACTGGGCACATGGTGCTGCTGGGGGACAGATTGGGGTGGGGGCTGAATGGGAGTGGGGATGCAGAGGGGCAGGAGGGTGCAAGGCCACATGAGGGTTGGGGTGGCTGAGAGGGGGTCCAGGGCCAGATGGGGATGGAGGAAGGGGTGCAGGGATCCATGGGAACAGGGGGGAAGGGGTGCAGGGCCTATGGGGATGGAGGAGAAGGGGGATACAGTAACACATGGGGATAGGCATAGGTGCAGACTCTGTGGGTGCTCCAGTGCTGAGCACCCACTGGCAGCCCCCATATCTTCCCCCCCCCCCCCGGGCACCTCCTGCCCACTGGTGGGCCCCACTGATCAGCACCTTCCCCCTCCCTCCCTCCCACCTACCGTGAACAGCTGTTTTGCAGCATGCAGGAGGAAGGGGGGAGAAGCGAGGATGCTGCGCACTCGGGGGAGGGGACAGGGATGGAGTGTAACTGGGTGGGAAGAGGCAGCGAGGGGCCTTGGGAGAAGGCATGGAGTGGGGGCAGAGCGGGGTGTCAAGCACTCCCTGACACTTTGGAAAGTTGTTGTCTGTGGGGACAGGGGCAGATGTGCCTGACTGAATGGGAGAGGCTAGAGGTCAGCCAGGGTCTGCATGGAGGAGTCTTCCCAACTCCCTAACAATTCCTTTCCCCTTCAAAAAAACCTGTTGTATACTTCTCTCACAACCCTCCAGGTTTGCTCCTGACATTTATTTTGAAATAAATTACCAAAATAATTGAAACTGGTGTGACTATATTGTGTGATTTTGACAAATAAAATATGAAGAATTTTGTAGAATTTTAAAATATTGTGCTCAGAATTTTTAATTTTTTTGGAGCAGAATTCCCCCAGGACTACATTTGGCAGCAGGTTAGAGATAATGTTAACCCTCTAATAAGGAAACTAATTACAGGAAGGGAAAATTGGGAGGGAAAAATACTTCTAATGTTTTAACCAAATAGTTTTAGATAAATTGTCTCAACTAGTATGATTCATCAACTTTTCTTTTATTTAAATGTGATAATGGGGGGAAAAGTCATTTATTTTGCTATTTTTAGTTTTGTATTTTTCTTAACTGAGTGGTTGGTTAATTGGTTAGCTGGCTAGCTAACTGAGTGATTTCAGCTGGAATCCATGCAATCCATGCATCCATGGAATCCTCTTCTGCTGAAAATTTCTACAATCAAGTGGAGGGAAGATGTTGCTTTTGACTCAGCAGACTGTATAGATTTGGTGATCAGAGACTAACTGAGACTCTGGTGAACTCAATCTAAGCTTTTGGAAACTGAGTGTTTTCTCACTGTATTTCTGTGGGGACTGACCTGTTTAGATTTAATTTGTTTTCTTTATTTGTTTATGTAGAACTGTGAAGATAATGTATGTGGATTACAAAGTAGCTAGGTTATGTTTCAAAACATGAAGTTGTTGTGATTTGTTTCTTTATCATAAAATTTTATAAAGTTGGTACTTAAGAATTAACTTCATTCCTTTTGTTCTTTTAGACTTGAATGTAGGGAGACTGACCCTGTACAATCCTTATTGACAATCCTTGGTGACTGAATTCTGGGTTTCCCTTTCCAGGTGCTTTTCCATGGGAGTTGGGCTTTTTTAGGCACTGGAGAAGGGCAATGAAGTAAACTCTAGCCCATCCAAAGGTTATACGCAGAACCCTGTAAATGGTAAATCTGCCAACCAGCTACCTTTTTTGATATATACTGTATATTCATTTATTTATTAGAATATGTTTTAAAAATGACTATCCAGTCCTATCTGTTGTACCATTGAGGGGCTCATCCATTTGTACAATAGGCAGCATGTTCAATCGTGTCTCTGTGGACCGAGATATATGTGAAATTCTGTAGAAACATAAAGCAAATGTAGAAAAAATAGCAGGAAATATTCTAGACAACTATTCAAGCTTCATCAAAATGCTTCATCAAATTTGCTTCACTGAAAACCTTCAGGCCTAATGCAAATTAGTGTAATGAACTGCAGGTTTTGCCAAATGATGGCATTTCAAAATCACTAAGGCCTTGGCTACACTTGCAAGTTACAGCGCTGTAAAGCCTCCCCCAGCGCTGTAACTCACTCCCCGTCCACACTGGCAGGGCACTTACAGCGCTGTATCTCCCTGGGTACACCGCTGCAGGTACTCCACATCTCTGAGAGGAATAACAGCTGCAGCGGAGTGGCTACGACTCATGGGTGTGAGTATAAACGCTTGCAGTGCTGTACTAATCACCTTGTCAACTGGCCAATCCTCTCCATATTTGTGACCTCCTGTAGGAATGCGGAAGTGCTGGTTTCAAAGCTCGTACCACAGAGAAAAGCAAACAGATTGCAGCTTGCTTTGAGTGAGTGAGTGAATGAATGAATGAGAGGGGGCCGGGAGTTTGGAACTTGCAAAATAGAGAGCTGACATGCTCCAAAAAGCACTCTTTCTCCCCCCACACTCCCTGTCACAATCCACCCCCCTTTCCCCCGTTTTGAAAAGCACGTTGCAGCCACAGGAATGCTGGGATAGCTGCCCATAATGCACCGCTCCCAACACAGTTGCAAATGTTACAAGTGTGTCCACACCACTGCGCTGGCAACTGTCAGTGTGGACAGACTGCAGCGCTTTTCCCTACTCAGATGCACAAAGACCGTTTAACCTCACAGCACTGTACAGCTGCAAGTGTAGCCAAGGCCTAAAAATGGAGGCAACTGATCAGAGACTTTTTGCAATACTGTATCAGCTTATGAATCTTCTGCCCATTGGTTATAGAACTAGTGACTTTAAAGACTAGCTGTGGGATATTTACTAAAGAACATGAAAAGAAAAATGCTATTTATCAGAATAGAATGGAATGCACTCCTAGTAGGGGGTTAATGTCTATTTCTTTATGTAGGTGAAGGTGTAGCTTATTTTTGCAATATGCAGAATTTGAAAGGCATAAAATAGTTCTGGTCTAAAAGAGCCTAAAAATAATTCACAGTTAAATTTCATATTTTATTTTTCATTTTTAATAATATTTCTCCACACTACAGCATTTTTCCCTGGCAATTTTGGTTGTAATTTAGCAAACACTATTTTCTTTCTTTTTCCTTGACTTTTCAATGACATTGATTTAACTTTTTTATAAAAAAAACGATTCTTTAACTTTATATATAGCTCGAGGAGACTGTAATGAAACCAGGTGTTGTAGAAAACCAACACAGTTACTAGATAAATCACATCTGTACCTGCAGAGGAGCATACCTAAAAGAGAAAACACAAAGTAAAAGGGTAGATTATTAGCACTTAGGCCCCCATTTCTGCAGAGACATGCTTAAATCAATGGGACTATTCAAAATTTAAGCATGTGTGTTAGTCTGGTTGGGGCTTTAGTAGAACGACGGGTGCTCTAGAAGTACAGTAGAGACATCAGACTGATGATCTTCCCTTGAATCTTTCTGATGTATTATAAATCACATCTCTCAAATTCCATGTAGGAGGGTGGAAATTTTTGCTGATCCAAATGGTCAGTTGGAACAATCTCCTTTTTATATACTCTCAGTTATGCTAACCTACTGGTTACACTGTGCAAAGCAGGATTTTTTTGTGAGTATGAAATCCTGCTCAATTTCACTTGCACTGTTTGTTTGAAATGTAGAGGTTTTTTTGTTTTTGATTTATAAAATTTAATGAGAATAGTAGTTTGGCTACAGAATCATGTAAAATGTCTGTCACAGTGAAAACAATTAGTCCAGCTTCATACTTCTCTTACATTAACAAAGTTAGAGCTGATTCTAATTAATTTCTTTGGCAAAAGAATGGGTTGCCATAAAATAAAAGTAGTTTTGGCTCAAGCTATTCTTAGAGCTGCTAGAAAAAAATCTGATGAAACAGTCTTCCCACAGGAAATACTATTTTGTAGAAACTGAAATGTTTCACAGGAGTGTGTCGATGTCAATAAAATATTCTATGGGGAAATTTTGACATGATTAGAAATTGAAATAGAGTATTTCATTTTGAGTTTCTTGTTTTGTTCCAACTTTGATTAAGATATTTATATTGCGCACTGATATTTAATATTCTATGTTTTGACATTATAGAAGCAAAACATTTCCATGATGTCAAAACTGAACATTTTCAAAACGGTTGTTTTGACATGTCTGAATTAAAATTTTTCAAAATTTCTGTTCTGTGTACATTTTTTGAAATTACTTTATCTCCTGGTAGAGCATGAGAATAAATTTCAAAACATCAGAATTTCTCATGGCTTGGAAATTTCATTTTTCTGCCCGAATCTAGCTTATGGTGCCAAAATCCATCAAATTCAGAGCCAAGATAAAGCCCTATCCAGATGCCTAAGTGGAGTAGCCTACTATATATGTACAATGATCCTTTAACAGAGGTTTAATCAGAGCCCACAGTACCTTTTTATAGCAAAACTTTTTTGTTACATTTCTGGTTACTTAATTACATTTGTGTCAGACCAAGTCCTGTTAATGAATCAGGATTCTTTGTATGATCTTAATTAGAATCTAATGTACTGTGTCAAGTTTCAGAAAATATCTAATAGCAATCTGAAAAAAACAAAATAATGTATTTCTACCATAATACTTTAGCTACTTTCCACTGTGACATACCTGCTGTTGCTGCCCTCTCCTGGCTGACTTAGTGGAACTCCATCTTTAGCTTATTGGGTACAGAACTGCATTTTTTAGACACTAGTATTGACTCTACTCATTATGTATGTGATTAGCAGACAGCTGTGGTGTCTGTGAGTGTATGACTATGTAACATTATATTACTGTTTCATAAAATATATTTGCTGATAGCAGTGTACTGGATTGGACATATGACCAGTTATAGTATGGCATTTGCAATGTTTCTGCAGATCTTTATTGTATCATGAAAAAATGTAGGATTCAAGGCTGTATGCAAAAGAAATGGCTGACTTTACAAGATCCCTATTGTTAGGGCAGGAAGAATCCTCAGGGATCCATATTAAAAATAAGAATCTAAAGTCCTGCCTGAAATTTCATCAGTAATGTGCGTCCCTGTCTAGACAGTGCAGCACATCTAGGAGCAGGACAGAGGTTCAGCCAGAACTTTGAGTGTGGTAATGTTTTGTCTTTCAATTAACCTTTTTTTTTTATATTGGCGTTTTTATTTTTGTTGTTTTAGAGTAGGTGTTTTCTAGTGACTGGGAAGTAAGACTCCTGGGTTCTGTATCAGGTCTCTAGTTAATTTATTGTTTGACCTTCAAAATCATTTAACCACTCTGTATATGAGTATTCCCATCTGTACATTGGGCATTATATGTACAGTATCTTGTAGAGGTATTGAGATACTTAGTGATCCGTCAATGAAAAGTTCTGTACAAATGCGAAGTATTATCTTTTTGAAGTATCTTCCACTGAGTTCTGAATTGAAGTGTATGGGGAAAGCCCTGTTTTTAGAGTCAGTCTAATGGAGACCTTTTTCATAAAGTTATGAATTCTTTAGTGAGAGGTTTCTAATGGAGGGAGAGAGAAGGCCTGGAGGACTCATAACTGTAGCAATACTACCAAGTGCCTCTTCATCGCCAAAATGGAAGAGATTCTTATTCCTCCTCCTCTCTGCTTTTAGAAGCTAACAGTAGTGTTTCGCAGGGGGGATTGTAGGTAGGAGTTTGGGTGTGTGTGTGTGTGTGTGTGTTGTCTGTCTGTTGAAGCATTGTCATTTCTTTTGAAGGATAGGCCGGTCCTCTGAGATGCCACCAAACATTATATCCCCCATGTGCTTGGATGCCTGGTTCTTGCTCACATGCTCAGGATCTAACTGATCACCATTTGTGGGGTTGGGAGTAGGGTGACCAGATGTCCCGATTTTATAGGGACAGTCCCGATTTTTGGGTCTTTTTCTTATATAGGCTCCTATTACCCCCCACCCCTGGCCTGATTTTACACATTTGCTGTCTGGTCACCCTAGTTGGGAGGGAATTTCCCCCCAGGCCAGATTAGCAGTGACATTTTGTTGTCTTCCTCTGCAGTGTGTGGTGCAGGTCACGTGTCAGGATTATCTGGGTATATCTCATTTAATATTTCCTTGCCATTGCAGGGGCCTCTGGCATTGGTGCACCTCAGTTCTACCTATTGTCTCCCTGTGACACACAGTCTAGTCTCTTGTGGTTGCTGGGTTTAGTGTGCAGGTGCTGGGTGGCGTTAGCAGCCTGTGATATAAAGGAGATCAGACTAGCTAGTCTCGTGGTCCTTTCTGGCCTTAAATACACTGATTCTATGAATGTACCACCCTTCTGGTAATTGAAAGTACTGCCTGCTTGAACCAGACTTCAGATGATCCACCAATAGCTCTGTAATTGGGTAGTCTGCCCCTTAAGGTTAGGAGGGCCTAGGGGTCAATCCCCCTGCCATATGGTGTAACCCTTTAAGATTTTGAAAGGTCTGATATATACAAGAAGCTAGGAAATATTGGTGAGAGGAAGTGGTTCCAGGAACACTGGGAGGAAATCCCATCATTGGTTCTTTATGGGCCCTGGGACCAGAAGCCTTGCAGAATGGGTGGGGCAAGGATCCCTTCTCACCCAACCAATTGTGGTGAGCTTTGGGAAGGGGATCAACATGTATGCTGCCTTCTCCTTCAGAGCAAAAAACCACTAGTAGGAAAAGGACTAACTGCTGCACCCTTCTAGCTGGAGGGTGAAAGAACTAATTGAGGGAAAGGCACGGTTGGATGGGAAATTGGCTGAGGCTCTGCTTTGGGCTTAAATCACAACTCCAGCTCCAAGGAGGACAGCTGGAGACTCCTGTTGTAAGGAGAGACAAAGGCGAGGAGGGAAGCAGAGAGAGAGGTGAGAGAAGATGGGGTGTGTCTGGAGCTCCAGACAGAAGGGCTGCAGTAAGCAGGTCCTCAAAGAGTGAAGCAGCCAAGAACCTGCCCAAAGCCTGGGAAGGACAGAGTGGCTGCATGGGGACACCCCAGAACAGGAGCCAGGAGGTAGGGTGACCAGATGTTCCAATTTTATAGGGACAGTCCTGATATTCAGGGCTTTTTCTTATATAGGTGCCAATTATCGCCCGTCCCAATTTTTCATACTTGCTATCTGGTCACCCTACCAGGAGGAGCACTGGCTGAGGAGGAATCACCTGAGAAACTGGAGCTGGGCCCAGTATCACTGCTGCCCATAGCTGCACAGGGCTGTGAGTACTAGGGCTGTGAGTACTAGGGCACATCCAGTATGCAAAGTTAGTGTTGGAGTAGTGTCCTGTGTTGTGACAGATGCCTTCTTCTAAGGAATTGCTATAATCCTAACATGAGTGGAACCTCATACCAATAGGAAATCCAGCCAGAGAGAGTTGTTCCAGCATTCCATCACTTACAGTTTAGTAGTGTTGCTCCGAAGTGACTGGAGGTGATGTATGTATATAGATAATTGGGTAGGCTAATGTCAAACAGGAATTGTATGAAGCATGCTTGAATGAGGCTAGAGCTAACACATGCCACACAGAGAGAAGGCACTGGTTATAAGAAGGCCAAATGGTCTCTTCAGTTTATTTTCTAGTTATATGACAACAATGATCAGATGACAACGCATGGCTGCGTTCTATTTGTGAAATGCACTCTTCCCTATTACGTTGCTAAACCACATTATAGTAACACCATTCACAAGTAGGCCAAGACAATAGTTTTAGTCTGAAACATATTATACTTGCCACAGTGAGAAACAATCAGGACAGCAATGTGCTGACTTCCCCACTGACAATTATACAAGCTAGAAAGGTATATGAGCTGCTTACTGTATTCAGTACAGGGTCAGAATCTTAGCATAGGATATAGTGACGTGAACAATACTAGAGGTATTTAAAGATTAAAAATACAAATTAATGGCTTTATTGATGGTAAAATCTCTTAGAAAATAGCAGGAGGATATGTAGGGAAGTGTGACGGGTTGGATCACAGAAACCCCCTTGGGAGCTGCCACCTGATGTGCCAAGACTACTTCTATTCCTGTTTTCCCTGTCTTGCTGAGCCAGACACTCCCGTCTGCTCCAACACAGACCCAGGGTCTGAATTATTTGCCCCAAAGCTGCAAGTTTACCTGAAAACAGCTCACAGAAGTGTGCTTGTCTTTAGCACTCAGATGCCCAACTCCCAATAGGGTCTAAACCCAAATAAATCCCTTTTACTCTGTATAAAGCTTATACAAGGTAAACTCATAAATTGTTCACCCTCTATAACACAGATAGAGAGATATGCACAGTTGTTTGCTCCCCCAGGTATTAATACACACTCTGAGTTAATTACTAAGTAAAAAGTGATTTTATTAAATACAGAAAGTAGGATTTAAGTGGTTCCAAGTAGTACCAGACAGAACAAAGTAAGTCACCAAGCAAAATAAAATGTGCAAATCTATGTCTAATCAAACTAAATACAGATAAGATCCCCGCTAGTTCCAGAATGCTCCCGTTTACAGGCTAATCTCCTTTTAGCCTGGGTCCAGCAATCACTCACACCCCCTGTAGTTACTATCCTTTGTTCTAGTTTCCTTCAAGTATCCTGGGGGGCTGGAGAGGCTCCTTCTTTAGTCAGTTGAAGACCAAATGGAGGGGTCTCCTACGGGTTTAAATAGACTTTCTCTTGTGGATGGAGACCCCCCTCCTCACTCCTATGCAAAGTCCAGCTTCAAGATGGAGTTCTGGAGTCACCTGGGCAAGTCATATGTCCATGCATGACTCAGTCTTTACAGACAGAAGCCATTGTCCACATGGTATCTTGTATGTCTCCAGGAAGACTTCTTATGTGGATCGGAGCATTCCAAGATGCATTGTTTCCCAAATACTTCCTGATTGGGTACTTACCCTTGCGAATTCCTTCCTAAAGAAGCTGACCAAATGCCTTACAAAGCTTACTTAGAAATCAAGCAAATATACATAACTTTGAACACACGAATAGTGCCTGCATACAACTAGGATGAACATAACCAGTAGATCAGAACCCTTACATAGATATGTTACATGGCATATGTAGGAAAACCCTATTCCAGTTATATCATACATACATTTATAAGCACACTCCCCCCATAAAGCCTTATGGGGTACACTGTCACAGGAAGTATACTTATTTATCTCTTCAAATTTATAAATTATGACTAGAGATGCCCAGCCTGGGCCTTGGATGCCATTCTCATCAATGAAAAATCACAACTTCTATGGTACATCTATGGATCCCATTACAATAGTAGCAGAGTATCCCACAATCTTTAATACCCCTCTGAAGCAGGATTGTCTCTATGTGAAGGAACTCTGCATGTAGCAGAATAGCTCACAGTGAAAACTGCATGTAGATGTAATTGCAGCTAATCTCATATGCACTGTACTCTTCAGCCCTTTGTTATTGGGGAAAAGGAGAGATGGGCATATCTGTAGATACCACAGGCAAGATCAGCAGCTAGATATTGTAACCTCTGTAGAGTGGAGGGAAGTCAATTTATTTTCCAATTCTGTGCTACATAATTCCTCTATCTGACTTAAAGTATTTGCACAAACCCTGAATTCCTATCCTTGCAAAAGACTACAGCTGGATTTTCTATAGGAACCCTCTAAATACTAAAAATGGAAATGATAATAAGATTCACTTTCTTCTTCTCCTTAAGAATCTAGTACCAGTGTTTAACCTAAGACAGTTACATCTACACACAGTGAATAATTTCAAATTCCTTTTTATGAATAACACCCAAAAATACCCCACTCTTACAGCACAGCAGTTACAATGGACCCTAACTAGACTAACATCACTAACTAGAAATGTATTTCCCTTTAAAATGAAGAATATAACACAGACCCATATATATAATCTCTTACAAAACAGATACAGGGATTGGGGCTTCTGACACTGAGAGATCTGTTTTCACATAGGCTCCCTCTGCGTATTACATTGACAATTAAATAAAATACTTAGTTGTACAACATACCCAATTGTTTCAGCATCCACACTCTTGAGCACCTACCCAACTTCAAATAAAATTTAAAAAAATAAAACATCTGCATGGAAATATACTTATCTCATAGAGCTGGACAGGACCCTGAAAGGTTATCAAGTCTACCTCCCTGCCTTCACTAGCAGGACCAAGTACTGATTTTGCCCTAGATCCCTAAGTGGGCCCCTCAAGGATTGAACTCATAACTCTGGGTGTAACAGGCCAATGCTCAAACCACTGAGCTATCCCTCCATCCACTTGATAGTGATGGTAGCTGTTTGGCTCACACAATATCTTTGGGTCAATGGTGTAATACACCCTCCCGAAGGCATTTGGCCTCCAGTCTGTGATTCTTTGTTTTATGGTGTTTTCACCAGTTTCAATCCCAATGATTTCTTTGTCTTCTCCCTTCAGGGTTGGGCTGGATCTGACTAGTGCTAAACATGGCTGTTAGTTTTGTACCCCAACAGATCTCACTACTGGTTAGCCAGGAGCTTGCAGCTTCTAACTAAGGGGCAGGGACGGGGGAGTCTTACCATGCAGGAATGTCTTCCCTTAATGAAGCCTTTCTCACAGCTTCAAAACAGCTACTGAGCATGGCTAATAACTTCCCACACACTACAGAGAGTGCAGGATTAGTAACTACTTTGCAGTCCCTCAAGGTTCTATACTGCCAGCTTGTCTGGAAATGTTTCCATATCAACCCCCAGAGCAAGTAGAAACAGCAGCTGTAATTATAGCAAAATGTGTTTGTGGCTAAACTAGAGTGACCATGTTTTCCAAAGGGAAAATGGGACACCACATGGGGCTAGCCCGAGCTCTCCCACACCCCCCATGGGGCTGGAGCCGGCATCATTGCTTGCCTGAGGCCTGCCTGCCCCCCATGTGAGACTCAGCTGGCGTTGCTGCTTGTTCAAGCCCTACCTCTGCCCCCCCGCGCAGGGATGGCATTGCAGCTCACCCCCTAGATGTTCCTTTGCACCCCACTTTTTTTTTTACAAAAGTGGCATTTCTTCCGTTTGCTCTTGCGATCTAATCGAGTCGGGACAGCCAGGATAGGGCTTAAAAAAGGGATTGTCCTGGCCAAAATGGGACATATGGTCACCCTAGGCTAAACACCACAAAATAAGAAAAAGTAAACGGGGTTACACAGGAATGGGTAATGTTCCTGTTGCATCAAAGTAAATGGAAAGTATAAAGTTTGCATGTGTACAATCTGGGTGTGCTCTCTTAAATTGCTGTAGGATGATACCAGTTAGGGGCATAAAAGTGGTAATCTCTCCCACTATATTCACTGGAAGTAGGGATTTCATCATCAGTCATCCTCACTTTGCATCAGCCGTAATTGCTAAAAGCTACGTGGTTACTACTAGAGCTGGTAGAAACATTTCTGATGGAACATTGTTCTGCTGGAGAATCCTGATTTGATTAAATCAAAATATTTCAATGAGGTTTGAAGCACGATAATGTCTAATGTAATTATAAAAGTGGAAATTATAAAGTTGTAACAGTGTTTTGACCTCGTTGAAACAAAATGTATCAATAAGGCCAAAATGAAATTTTATCCTGATTCAGATGAGACTGAATTTGGAAGTCTCAGAATTTCCTATGGGATGGAAATTCCACTTTTCAACCTGCTCTATCTATTGCTGTTATCTGTGTGATGAAACAATTGGTCAGCTGGGATTGCTACCAAAGAAAATCTTGACTTCATCCTCTCCTCCACAGCTATATCTCTGATCTCTGTAGAGATCAATCCCTGTAAAGCTGCTGTGGTACCAGAATGCTGAGACATTTTTGTGACATCTCTAATTTTGAAAGATGTAGGTTGTCATGTTTGTTTGGCAACAAAATACTCAATTTTCACCTTTTTAACCCCAAATGGAATATTTAGTGACTTGCTAAATTCAGGTCAAGTTCTTCATGTAAATGTCCCAGGGTAGGCTGACATTGTTCCAGTGAAGTAACTAAAAATACTGTATCGATCCTGTCATTCCCTCCATCCCCTAACCAAGAGATTTCAGCTTTGACACTAGTTTAGATCCAGCTCCTTTTCATACCACACTTCACAAATTATTTCAGAAGGAAACTTCAGCTTCACTATTACTTTTAAGACGTGACCATGGAATCCAATCTTTCTGAGTTAATGTCTTTGCTGATAGTGTCATTCTCTGAGATGTATCAGTCTATTTAATTATCTGTCTACTCCTATGTCAATGTCTAGCTAGCTATCTGGGTGTCAGGACACAGCAGAAGAGCACAATCACTCAGTCACCTGTCAGTTCTGCTGGCTGATGCCATAACAAGCATTTTGTATATATCAGGCTACATTGTGCCTGCTCCTTTTGTGGGAGGGCTTGTAAATGTGTGTGATGTCAAAGGCAAGGCACAGTCAGTCCCTTTGCTTAGGAGAGCACAGGAACTACTCCCTCCTACTGACCTCAGAGGCACAATCTATTTGAAAGGGAGCAGGAAAGTGGGACAGCTCTGGTTCCCGTACATCCAACTAGCACTCTGGCTGGGTGTGGAGAACAGAGCATGTAGGATAGTGCCTACTGGTCTGGGAGTTGTGCTGCCCTAACAGCAGGGACATATAGCAAGTGCACAGCCTAGCAATCTACTCTAAAAAAATTCATGAATTTGCTGGTGAATATTACAAACCAAGAACCCTTGTTAGAGACAGACATGGCAAAGCAGGTACAGTGCAAACACCCTCAGCAGTTTCTCAGCATGTAGGCTCTAGGTGTTTTCCAGTGAGTTTCCTAATTGTTTTACAGTGAGAGCTGACATCTCTAATGCATTGAAGTAGCTCCCCACACAACTCCACAAAGCCACTATGTTATCCTTCTTAAAACATACCTCTGTCATCAAATGTCTACAAAGCACTTGACCATGTCTAGGCAGCTGGTATAATGTAACTACTCTTTGTTACACTGATGGTAATTAGGGTTGTCTGGAAACAAGAATTCCAGTTTGCAAAATAACTTGATGTTTTGGAATTTGTTTTTGTGCTGCATCAGAATGAAACTGAGACCTTTCAGTGTTTTTTTTTTTTTTTTTTTGTAGGAAAGAAAATAAGGCATCCCTCACCCACCCAAAAAAGCCCATTGACTGCTAGTTAGGGCACTCAGCACGGATGTGGGAGACCCAGATTCATGTCCTTGCCCTGCCTGTTTTTCCCCCTCTCTCTCTTCCCGGTGAATATTTAATTACTTATACAAAGCCAAACCGTTCAAACTGACTCAGGTAGAGCAGGGACTTAAACCTGGGTCACCTACATCCCAGGCGAATGCCACGGCACTATGACATCAGTCTTTTTCCTGCATCTGTTTGTACCCACCTGATGTCTCTCATCATATACTTACTGTATGAATATTCTGAGGCATTTTTCATTGTGTTGAGAGCCTTGTCCCATGGGGACCCAATCCCTGACAGGGCCCCTAGATATGGCTGCTGTACAAATAATAACTGGGGTCAAATTAATCCCTAGTGTAACTCTATCAATGACAAGGGATATATTTTGCCCCAGATGACTGCTTTGTGTGTTGTGGCCTGTAATTCCCTAGTCTTGGGAAACCTCAGCACAGATTAACCAAGGCTGTTGGAGAGGTTAGAACTTCTTTCCACCAGTTTTTTAGCAGGCTGGAAAGAGGTCAAAGGGTAAGTGGCTCCCTATCTTTCAAGCATAGCTTTGGGCTAGATGGAACCAAGGCTCTTCTTGGCTTGGACTTTAGCCCAACAAACACGGATGGCCCTGGTCTGGCCTGAACTGAGTTATGTGAGGCACCACCGAATGAATTTCTAGGTTTATTTTTTTTCATCCCAACATGTTCCTTTCTCCATCTTGTCTGGTTTTCTTTTCTTCCAGCTTCATGGAAATGTTCTTTCTTGGCAAGAGAAATCCACTTTCTAAAGTGACTTGGTGTTCCACCCGACCCCCCTCCCCCCGTCATTAAATAGGTGCTAGGATAATATTACCGTCAATAACCCAGTGCCCAAAGAAATACAACATGTAATAAATCCATTGCACGCTACATTGCATGGAGACATCTCTTAAACCATACCCCAGTGGCTTTTGGATATGGAACTCATGTTTTGCTCCAAGTATACATATGTTTCTGTTGCTCTCACTAAATGAGAATCCCAACTAGCTGTCATAGCAAGGCTCTCATCCTCTTTGCACGTCACCCACTTAAGCAGGCATGATCGCACACAACTAGGCAAGTCTCAGGCCACCCAGCAGAGAGTGCTGATACCAATACTCAGTAACCAGATGTTGTAACAGCTGCAGTCAGCCCCATTTACCTGCTGGCAATTGGTCCAAACAGGAAGGGCCACCATTCTTTGATATCAGTACCAGAAGCAGCACCTCCCAAAGATGGCAGCAGCAGCAGTTAATTGACATCTTCAGCTGTAGGGTGTAGACAGATGAAAAACTGTTAATTTGTTATTTATGTAATATTGACAGTTTGCTCAAACAAAGAGTAAGTAAAAGACTACAGCCCTGGCCCCAAGGAGTTTTACATCTATTATTATTATTATTTATTTATTAACTAGTTAAATAGGTCCACAGATGTACATAGTTCTTGGGTCGTTACAAACATGAAAAGACAAAAGGCGATACTCTGGCCCCATTGAAGTCAATGGCAAAACTCCTACTGAATTCCATGGGCCCAGAATTTCATCCAAGATCTCTACCCCAAGGAGTTTACAATCGAAGGATTGGAGTGTGATTGGCCCTTATGCAGGTCATCAGGGGACAGGGCATAAAGCCAAGTCCCTCCTTCTTTGCAAACCCCATGCAAGGGCTAGTCACATCACATATACGCTTTATGTGCACTATAGACGATGCATGTTGCCTCCTAAGGGGGCAGAGAGGATGGCCTTGCACTCTTCATACTAGCTCCCATTCTAATGGATCTTACAGCCTGTGCAGTACTGTGGTCCTGTGCCCCAGGAAGCTTCCTAACCACTCCTGGCATGGCGCAGTTCTATAACCCTCTCCTCAGAGCTGTGCCTTAAAGGCACAGTCTAGTACTAAATTAGACCAATTGTAGGGATGCAGGAACCACAGAATTGCAAAAATAGGAGAGACAGGGGATACCCTGAGATACCCAGGGTTGTGAAGCACCTCACCACTACCTGCCCTTACTGGAAAGCAGTGTTGTCTGTGATGTTACTGAAAGGTTGCCTGGAAAGACCAAATATCTTACTGGAAGGCAATTGCTTCAGCCTCCAAAGGGCTTTCCTCACGTTGAAGGTGCTCGGAATGGCTGAGACTGTCACTGATGAGGTAATACATGCGCTAGAGGCATTCATACGCTAATTTTACCACTTGAAGATTAACATTATGACACTTACAGAACTGTGTTTGTGGATCTTTTCCAAGAAGCAGACAAATGGAGAAAAATTGCCACCAATGAGGGGTGCATTTATCCCTGCTATCAAGAGGGCAAATGATCAAGCAATGGAACGGTTTCAGGATGACTGAGCACATCCAAAACTACCCTCTCCTGTCAGGCATGATGGGTCTTGGAGAACGGACTGATCAAACCAGTTATGTGTGAAATAGTAGGCACTCCCTAATCAATCCTTCAGCTAATCAAATACTTGTGTGCAAAGTGAAGATGCTCATGACCCTGCAAATGTTTTGCCAGCATCCTGCCTTGTACGGAGATGTGCGAGTGCGACTTGAACAAGGATCAGTGTGACAATGTGTCTAGCAGTGGTGCCCTAGACTGAAATGACACTGATGAGGACTTTGATGAATACATGTTTTCAGGCCTACGTGTCAAGGCTAACTTTCCCAGGATTTCAAAGACCAATGACTTTTTTAAATGTAAGCAATACATTCATGTGTTAAAGTATAATTCAAAAAAATTGTTTTTTTAAAAACTTTCTCTACATATATCTACATAATTGTTCTGGGTTTGCTATGCTCGATACCTTTGTATTTGTGGGAGAAGGGGCGTTTGAGTGATACCCAACTTGACCCATTTTGGATGACGTATTATCAACATTTCTACCAACCAGAGGGCCTGGAGCTGGGTGCTTGGGGATGGGGAGACAGTCAACAAGTCGCCCATTGCATGCTGCAGAGGGTGACACCATGGAAATTACGATTCTGTAATCAGATGACACCTCCCTTACCTTTCTATCACTTACTTGTCCACGGAATGAGATTTTACTACATTGGGCGCCCAGACTAGTAACTCAGATCCTTGAAACCAACAGCCTCTGGTCACGCAAGTACTTCCAGGTGTCTGCAGACCTTGCTGTCTCTCTGCAGGCTAGTGATATGCACACATTAACCTCTGGATCCTCGGGTGCTCCCTGAGTGTCTAGCTTTTAATTACTGGGCATGCACAGAAATGACCAGGTAAGCTGCTCCCAAAGGAACAGTGCACACACCAGCTTGATTGATTTAACCTAGGATCAGCTCCAACATAACATCACAGCACTGAGATATATTTATAGGTTTATTATCCAAGGTTAAGATTTAAGAGATTGCAACTAAGGATAATGATGGAAATAGAAATGGTTACATATAAAACAAGAAGTATAACACACTTCTCAGAATCTAAACTTAACTTTAACAGGTTAAAAACCCTTTGTCTAAAGCAGCTTATCTCAGCTTAAGCTATCTCCTAGCATTTCCAATCAACATGGCTGGGATCCTCCTTTCATTAATACAAAGAGCGCTGTCCTTTTTGCTTCTTCAGTGCAGGATAAAATGGTGCACTTTTTGCTTTATTATACCCCCAAAGTTCATTGTTTTGTCCTCAGAGTCAGGATTACCCCCGGGTGATTTATAATCTGGTGTTTTCTTTCCTGATGACTTCCCAACCATCTGTTGACTCAGTGTTTAATTTGTGCTGGGGCTTGCCAGGGCTGAACCCTGGCACCTCTGGGCTTAGCAGTTCATAGCCCTGGCACTTCTGGGCTTGCCGCATCAGTTATGAAAGTATTGTATGAGCCTCCACACCTCTTTCATTACAAATTAAGCACTGTGTTGAATCATATGCAAATAGGGAGAGATAGGTGAATCAACGTCTTCTGTCTGCCCCATGAGATGTTTGTCAGCTCTTTCTGAGACACAGATTTTAAAACGTATTTTCAGTACGTATATACAACTTCTTAAATATCATCCATACATACAGCTTGCAATAATTATGAGAATCAGTGTGACATAACCTTTTATTAGCTACGTCACTTGACCCTCTTTGGATCGCCATATGCGATGCACATGAGAGAGAGGCCCTCTTTGGATAAATACTATGAAAGCAATGCATTGGGTGTTGTGAATTTGTCCGGCATGTCAGGAGTTACTGATACAGAACAGTGAATCATTTGCCAATTGCCATTGAGAGGTTCTTAGGGTCACAGACATCCTTTGACTTTATTTCTCTTTATCACTAAATGCTTGTCATTGAATTATTGCCTTGTGCTGAATTTGCCATCCTCCTCCTACCTGTAAATATAGGTCTGTTGATCATGGACAAGCATGGGAGTGTCATTAAAGTACTCAGACAGTGGGAATCCAGCTAGAAGAAGCAAGTTTTGAGAATGGATATAAAGAGGGAGAGGAAGAATGCATAACTATAAAAGGAAAGGTACTACAGGGGCAAGGAGCTGCATAGAATCATGAATTGGGGAAAGAAGACAAATGGAAAATGTAGGTGAATGATGCACAGGCATAAACAAAATAGTCCAGGCACATATAGTACAAAACCTTCTGCTGTATGAGTTTGAGGAATCTGTGGTGGTAGATATGGAAAGACTTTTTTGTGGAAGAAACCTAGGAAAATATAGAAAACAATTCTGAAGAGCGATCTGAATAAGGAGATGGAATTTGTTTGGCTCATAAGAAGGAAACAGTATTTCCAGTTGTAAAGGGCAATGTGGAAGGTGGCACCAAAATGAGAGTAGAAGCGGGGAAAACAAGAAAGAAAAAGAGTGCTCCTTCTATTTAGAGAGGATAGAAATATACATGACCAACTGGTAGGTTCTAGCTACCCCACCTCTTATTCTGACATAACTGGTTTCTGTCGACATGGCTTGGCTTAAATCTAATTGTTCCTCTTATTTTGTGTTTAGAAATTACCTTTTAGTAGTTTACTCTGACGTACCTATTGGAAATTGAGCTATTCCATTTTTTGTACTGCATTCACAGTGAGAGTTACATACTCTGGCATGAAAGCTGGCAGAAAGCAGAAGTGGAACAGCATTCAGCTGCTGCCAAGACACAAATATGTAATACAGACCCAAAAGGAAGAACACAACATTTTAATGCAGGAAACTTAAAATGCTGTGGGACGTAGCCTCTTGCTGTAACTCAGTGTTTCTGGCACCTCCATTTCTTGACTTTATTTTTGATGTAAATAATCTTCAACAGTAAAAAGGAGGGGAGGGCAACAAATCCAGCATAGGTAACTTTGGGCTTAAAAAGAAAGGCACGACCAGCTTAACTAGCTATATTTATTTGTCTGGACTTTAAAAACACATAGAGAGCCAGAGCAAACACAGACTTTTACAATGGGGCTCTCTCTACCACCCTCACTTTTCCCTTTCACTCCTTTGGCTGAAGCTGTAGAAGCTCAGGAAAAGACAGCAGTTTAGACCTCTTAGCTGGGAATCTCAGTGAAGGCATATCTGTAGTCTTTTGCCCATCAGGTGCAATGATACAGTGCCAGCTTCCCAGTTGGTTGGATATTTACCCTAAAGCAGAAGTGCCAAGAAGTAATGGGTTTAGACAGGATACTTGTATAACATGGTAGGTGCCATTTCTTCTACAGTGAGTCCTGACTTTGTTCCAACATTCCCATGTTGTAGCGACTTGCAGCCATGCACTTGATGATTTCTAAATGTATTCATCAGTCAAAACCTTTTTTAGTGGAAAATGGCCTTTTCAAAATAAAAATTTCTATGGAAATTTTTTGTTTAATGTGAAATGCTCTTGTTTTTTAGGGGGGAAAAAGAAACACTAGTTTTTTTAAAAAACTAAAATTCTTCAAAATTTCTTGCAAAAGAAACAGGTGGCATTTTTTGACTAGCTTTCCATTAAGTATTTTGGTTAAGGAGGTTGTTTAACAAAACAAGTTGTCCTGCAGCAGATGCCTTAGAAAATCATGGTTAAGCAGAGACTACAGGGTACAGGAAACCACAGGGCTGATTCTGGCTCCAGGTGACAAACCATACCACAGAGTGAATGAAGCAGATCTTAAAAAACAAGTTGAACATTTGGGGACTGAATGGCTTAGGGGACTGGCAGTGAGATGTGCAACCTTTCACTTCTGGATAACTGGGCTATTTCTGGCAGAAAGAAGTCATAAGTCCATTAAAGTGCTACAGTATTTGGTACCAATATAAAATGGGTTTTGTGGTTTCAGTCCAGTTCCTACTGGACAGATGACCACATTACAAAATCACCTTCGTAAATGGCACCATCATCATCAGTCTCAAAAAGTGAGAACAAAAAATGGTATGATCTGGATTGAGAAATACCTCTTACCTTTAATTCTTTAATAGCCTATACACCAATGCTAGGAGACTGGGTAAAAAGGAAGGGGAACTGGAATTGTTCACTTATGAGAATAAATTCAATCTAGTTAGTATTCCTGGAGCTTGGTGGGATAATTCGCACAACTGGAATGTTAATATCAATCTATTTAGGAAGGATTGAGTGGACAAAAAGGGAGGGGGAGTGGCAGTCTTTGTCAAAAATGGCATAATGTGTTTGAGTCACTGAGAACTTGGAAAAAAATTATCTTGAATGTTTACGGATCAATGTTCTAACAGATAAAGCACAAGATGGGGCATTAGTTGGTATCTGCTACAGACCACCAAATCCCGCTAGGGTACAGGATGACTGGCTCCTTACACATCTGTCGATAAAGTGTAAGAGAAAAAGCTGTGTGATCATGGGGGACTTCAATTTGAGTGATATATGCTGGAGATCTCATACTGCCAGTATTAAAATATCCTTAGAATTTCTAAATGTTATAGATGACAATTTCCTAACTCAAAATGTGTATTAAGTGACCAGGGGGGAAGTCTATGTTAGAACTAGTCTTCTCAAAAAAGAGGAACTGATCACAGACCTAAAAGTTAATGGTAGCTTAGGTACAAGTGATCATGACTTTATCAAATTTATAATGTGCAAATGAAACAAAGTCCAAACCAGTAATATGTATACTTGGTGCCTTAAAAGGAACAATTTCACAAACCTGAAAACAGTTATGAGCCAAATCAGTTGGGAGGAAGAGTTTAATGAGAAAACTGTGAATGATAATTGGGAATTGTTTAGAACACTTTACTAGATTCCCAAAAAGCCACAAATCAAGAAGACCATATGGGTTAAAAAAACGTACCTTATTTAGAGGAAAGAGGAAAGAAAGAGGAAGCTGATGATGATGAACATAAATTAGATGTTAGGAACTGTAGAAAATTGTTAAGGGATGCAAGGAGAAATCTTTGGACAGGAGAATTAAGGAAAATAAGGAGTTTTTTTAAGTATATAGGAAAAAAATATCCTGACAATGATATTGGTTCATTACTAGATGGAAATGGTAGAATTATTAATAATTAAGAAAAGGCAGAAGTTTTCAATAAATATTTCTGATCTGTATTTGGGGGGAAAAACAGATAATATAGTCTCATTTGATGGTTGATGATAACATTCTTTCCATTCCACTAGTATCTGTGTAGGATGTTAAACAGCAGTTACTGACGGCAGATGTTTTAAAATCAACAGGTCCAAATATTTTGCATCCATGAGTTTTAAAAGAGCTGGCTGAAGAGCTGACTGCAACATTAATGTTGATTTTCAATAAGTGTTGGAACACTGGGGAAGTTCCAGAAGACTGGAAGAAAGCTAATGTGTCAATATTTAAAAAAGGGTAAATGGGATGACCTAGGTAATTGTAGACCTGTCAGTCTGACACTGATCCCAGGCAAGATAATGGAGCCACTGATATGGGACTTGATTAATAAAGAATTAAAGGATGGTAATATAATTAATACCAACCAACATAAGTTTATGGGAAATAGTTTGACAGGATCTAACTTGATATCTTTTTTGATGATATTGCAAGTGGTTTAATAAAGATAACAGTATTGATCTAATATACTTAGATGTCTGTAAGGCATTTGACTTAGTATAACATGACATTTTGATTAAGAAACGAGAAAGATCTAAATGAACCTGGCACACATTAAATGGATTAAAAGCTGGTTAACTGATTGGTCTCAAAAATTGTAAATGGGGAGTCATCATTGAACAGGTGTGTTTCTAGTGGAATCTTGCAGGGACCGGTTCTTGGTCCTATGCTATTTTACACTTTATCAATGATCTGGAAGAAAACATAAAATCATCACTGATAAAGTTTGCAGATGACCTGAAATTGGGGAGTGGTAAATAATGAAGAGTGATATGTTACTGATATACAGAGTGATCTGGATTGCTTGGTAAGCTAGGTTTAAGAAAACAATTGGCATTTTAATACTACATCTAGGAACCAGATTGGGGACTATATTTGAGGAGGCAGTGACTCTGACAAAGATTTGAGAGTTATGGTGCATAGGCACCGACTTCTGCTCATGCTGGTGGGTGCTCGATCCCCTTCTGCCCCCGGCCCCACCCTGACTCCACCCCTGCCCCGCCTCCTCCAGCCCCTGCCCCACCCCCATTCCAACCCCTTCCCCAATGTCCCCATCCCAACTCCGCCCCGTCCCTGGCCCTATTCCGACTCTTTCCCCAAATCCCTGTCCCAGCCCCGTCACTTCCCTGCCTCCTCCCCTGAGCGCGCCATGTTCTCGCTCCTCCCCCCTTCCTCCCAGAGCTCGCTACGCTGCCAAACAGCGGCAAGCGCTGGGAGATAGGCAGAGGAGTGGGGACGTGGTGTGCTCAGGGGAGGAGGTGAGGGGAAGGAAAGGGAGCTTGGCTGCCGGTGGGTGCAGAGCATCCAGTAATTTTTCCCCATGGGTGCTCCAGCCCCAGAGCACCCACGGAGTCGGCGCCTATGTTATGGTGGATAATCAAATGAACATGAGCTCCCAGTGAGAAACTGTGCCCAAAAGGACTAATGCAAATAATCCATGGATGCATAAATAAGGGAGTCTCAAGGAGGAGGAGAGAGCTTACGGTACCTCTGTATTGGGCACTTGTGCAACCACTGCTGGAATACTGTGCCCTGGTTGGATGTCCACAGTTTAAAAAGGAGGTTGATACATTGGAGAGGGTTCAGAGAAAAAGCCACGAGAATGATTAAGGGATTAGAAAACCTGCCTTATAGTGATAGACTCAAGTTGCTCAGTCTGTTTATCTTAAAAAAGGGAAGGTTTAGGGGTGATTTGATTACAGCCTAAAAGTAACTACAGGGGGAATAAATATTTAATATTGGGCTTTTCAATCTAGCAGAAAAAGGTATAACACCATTAAATGGCTGGAAGTTGAAGCTAGACAAATTCAGACTGCAAATAAGGTATTAATTTTTAACTGTGAGAGTAATTAACCATTGGAAGAACTTACCAAGGGTCATGATGGAGTCTCTATTTCAGACAATTTTTAAATCAAGATGAGATGTTTTTGTAAAAGCTCTGCTCTAGGAATTTTTTTAGGGAAGTTCTGTGGCCTGTGCTATACAGGAGTTTAGACTATATGTTCACAATGGTCCCTTCTGGCCTTGGAATCTGTGAACCTGTAAAGGAGGTTGAGCCTGCAAGATACAGAGCACTCTTGGCCCTGATCCAGCAAAGTACTCAAGCAGGTGTTTAACTTCAGGTGTCTGAGTAGTCCCACTGATTTCAATGAGGCTACTCGTGCGTAGAGCTGAGCAAAATTTGGAATATTTGTCCCATAGGAAATTCCAACATTTTAACATTTGTTTTTGCCCTGAAAGGGGATGAAAAGTTGATATTACAAAATACCATTGAATGGAAATTCTAAAAAAAAAAAAAAAAAAAAAAAAAAAAAAATCCCATTTGGAAATGTCAAAACATTTTATTTCAACTCTTTCAAAGACTGAGACATTCTTGAAACAAACAATTCGTTTCAAGTCATTTCTACATGAAATTGCATTTTTCTATCGTCGCTCATTGCCATATGGATGCTGAAATTAGGGAGCCTGATGCCCCCAGTTTCCCCTATGGGCCAGATTTATTGGCTAGACTTCATCTCCCATAATGCACCCAGAGTCATGTAATTTCCATGATATACCACACAACTCAGTCAGAGGGTAATCAGTACATTGCCTTATGAGTCATGTAGTACTTCAGGGAACCTGGCTCATAGGAGAGAATTGGGGTCAGAACTACAACTCCCATAAGACAATGTCATAGGGAAGTGCAATTTAATGTTTTGTTGATCTGATTCAAAACTAAATATTTCAGGTCAGTTCAAAAATCAAAATAGTCCAATTGGGTCAGACCGATCCAAAATGAAATTTGGGGAAATCAATTTTTTTTGGCGAAATAAAAAGTTTTCACAGAAAATTTTGAATTTTGTGGAAATTGGATTTTCCATTGGATAATCACACCAATGGAAAATTCGTGATCAGCTGAACTCAGAATCTGCTTAAGTGTTTTGCTGGAATGGGGCCCAGATTTATTTGTCACCTTTCATTTGAACAAAATTTACTCAAAAATTAACACTTCTAGATTACCTAAAATAGATATCTTTAAAATAATTTTGCTCATTTTTCAGTGCTTAGGGAAGCACCCTGATTGTGTTATGTGCGGTATAGCCAAAGGGAACAGTAGAAACAGAACACAGAGCCCCAATCATCATTCTGCTCTCACTTACTAGTTTAATTCCCCCTACTTTGTTAGCGCTACTCCTGATTTACCCAGGGTTAATGAGAGCACAGTCTAACCCTCTGAGAGCAAGTTAGTCAGATGGTAGTTAGTAACTCGCTTGGCCAATTTATTCCTATGTGAAGCAATTATGGTGAACATGTAAAAGCCTCTTAGCAAACTCCTGGCATTTTTCATTCAGGATCAGAAAAGAGAGTGAAAGTAAAAGTAAAATGAGTTAGCTACATGGCATGTACCATATATACAAGAAAAGAAAATTTAAAACGGAGAGCTCCATACTATATACAGGTGAAGTGTGAGGGAAATGGTGCGATGAATGTAGAAATTGCTATTGCTGCCTTGAAACGAAAAAAGGGGTAGAATTCTATTCTTGCCAATTTGCATAATGAAAAGAAGGATTTGTTAGTGGAAAATAGCTAATAGTTACTGTCCATTGTGTAATTCAACAGATACAAAGAACCATAAGATTTAATCAAAGACTCTGAGCTAAATTCATCCCTAATGTAACTCCACTGGAATGACTTGGGATACATTAAGCCCCGTCTTCTCTTGCTTCCAAGCTCTTCAGATGTGGTGGTGATGCCAGACTGCCTCTGACAGCCTACAATTTGATAGCACTTTCTTTTCAGTAAAGCATCTGATATCACCAAGATGCACCACACAACTGTGGTGTGGCTTTGTACTAGTTGGATGGGGGTTTCC
This sequence comes from Trachemys scripta elegans, assembly GCF_013100865.1. Classification (NCBI taxonomy): domain Eukaryota; kingdom Metazoa; phylum Chordata; order Testudines; family Emydidae; genus Trachemys; species Trachemys scripta. Next base: position 16,037,013 of record NC_048308.1, on the reverse strand, counting down.
CAGCCTTGCACTTAGAGTTACATAGGAGCAGTCCACAAACAATGAACAAACAATCAAGACTAGACTTAATGGCAGCTGCATGTATAAAAATCCTGTGTGAATCTTGCTTGCTCAAACTGTGGCAGTCTAATTACTCTATATCACAATAGACCCTGTGTCAAGTATCAGGGGGTAGTCATGTTAGTCTGTATCCACAAAAACAATAAGGAATCCGGTGGCACCTTAAAGACTAACAGATTTATTTTGTGGGAAAGCTTATGCCCAAATAAATCTGTTAGTCTTTAAGGTGCCACCGGACTCCTTGTTATTTTAATAGACCCTGTATTTACTAAGGAGCCTCATTAACATGCGGGTATTTCTAACATTATATTATAAATTATTTAGTTAGCGTTCCAATGTATTCTCTTCTCCCTGCACATGTGTATCTTCTATTGATGGAAGTAAAACATACTTATCAAGAGGGGAACAGGCCCTCCTGAACAGCTGAATATTTAGTGTTTAAAGAAATATCAAAATTGTGTCATGATCATTATTTTCCAGCAGATGGCAGTACATGGCCTCTGAACTGCAGCAGGAAGCGGTAAACAGATTCACTGTAAGACACAGAACAACATAAATGCGATGGAGATGATACCAGTCTTATTAAAACACAGATTCTAAAGTATTTATCATATACTTCCCCTTTTAAAATACATGAATATCTATCTCTACATTTTTAAATGATATTTTTATTTCTGCTTTAAATGCAAGTGGAGTATAATAAGATTTGTGGGTGTTGGGAACAAAGAAAATAGGTTGTTCAGTGTGGTAACCTTATGTTTTACATTATAAGTTTAAGTTATATAAACTTTCTATACAGGTACTATTCCATAGTAATCCAAACAGGTTCTTGCTGCTTGAAAAGGAGAGGAAGGAGCTGGATCAACTGGTACTGAATAATTGCAATGGAATAAAGTGCATTTAATAACCTACCAACGCAGCTGTAATGAGTTAAACCTATGGAATGACTTCACGATTACTTTAGGGCTCCTCTGTTCAAGTCGTAAAAGAGAAGCCACACAGTGATCTTTAAAATCTGCCTAGTATCCTTCCTAATGCTATTTCAAATACTGGAAGCTCTTACTTAAAAGGTCACAAGGCGGCTGTTTAATCCCCCCCTTCCTATCATATTTAATGAAATGCAGGTCCCTTCTCTCAATACTAAAATAACATTGAGGTTTGTTGTGACCCGAAGGTAGACTGGCAAATGCTCGGCTTGTGCCAATAACTCACTCGGTTGTAAAACTCAAGGTACAACTGTGCAAAGGAGAGTCATGACATCACCTTTGCTATGAGATTCTTGGCTATTGTCCGCCTCTGTCCAAAGCTTAATGGTAGTGTATTTATGTGTAGTTTATATATGTCATTTCCACATTAAAGAGGAAATCCATTCATGGAAAATTAGAAACTGCTCACTATTTATCCCTGGGAGCAAACCTGCTCTCCCACAGCTGTTCCAGTCCATATGCAAATTTATACTTAACCTTTTTTAAAATTACATAGCTAGCTAGCAACACATTCAGTCAAATTGATAGGTGCTTCTCCAGTTCTTCTGGAGCCATGCTGAGTATACTTGTGTTTTCAAGTTAGAATGCAATTGAGAAATGGCCTTGTAAGAGCTGTTCTAGCCTACAGGGTGAGCCTGTATTTGCAAATGTTGTTAAAATATGCAATTTTTTAACCAACTGGCCATAGTGACTTTCAAAAATAAGTAATACAAATAATCAAAACGTTACTATGCAGCTAGCATCCTAGAAGTTTTCCCAGCATTCACAGCAAATAGTCATATTAGTGGACATGAGAGATAACCAATATACAGTGCATATACACTTACGTACGGTATCAACTTTCATTCAAGGATGTCAAAGCACTTTAAAAACATACATTAATTAAGAATCACACTCCTATGAAGTTCTATCCATTTTACAGAGGGTAAGGAGAGAGAAATGCTAGTGAAAGAGCTGGTAATAGAATACAGGAATCCCAACTCTGCTTTAGACACTAATCCTGTCCCTGTTGACATAAATGGTAGTTACTTCAACTTCATTACATTTTTCTAAAAAGGTGAAAAAAAAAAAACCAAAAAACCCCCAGCCTCAACAGAAACATTTTGTTTTACCCGAAATGAACTTTTTTTCAATTTTTTCGGTTTGCCAAAAATTTGTTTTAAAAATGGTTTTGGGTTGACCTGAAACAATTAAAAAAATATTTTAAAGTTCATCCACGTAACCAAAAAATTAGTTATTGAGACAGCTCTACTTGAGACTATAGAATGCCCTCGTCTGGAGATAGATGTATGAATCAAGCACTGTGTTTATGCCCTGCAGTCCAATTCTGCTCCTTTCATGTTGTGCACAATTGTCTTACTTAATGAATGACTTTCTGGATGGGGAAACTTTCAAGAGTAATAATAAGATCTGGTTCTGATCTAGTGATTTTTCTTCCATAAATCACTAAGTGCTTTAATAAAGGAAGATCAATATCACCCCCACTTTACAGATGGGGGTGGGGACAGAGCACAGAGAGGGAAGTGAGTTGCCCAAGGTCACCAGCCGAGATTGGAATAGAACCCAAGTCTCAAGTCCTATTCCAGTTGTCTAGCCACTAGATTTCAGGCATAAGCCCATTTACCTCACTCATATTTTTCAGGATTTTTATCAAGTTTACTAATCACTGGAGATATTTGTATTTAAACAGGAATTTCATGCTTCATTGGATCCTGCAACTGATCTTTTCCAAAAGAGATTTTTGACAATAAACAAGAATTAACGGAGTCACAACTTAAATTTTTTCTTTGGTTTCAATTTTAAATCTCTAATAACTTTAAGAGGCCCTGGGGAGAAGGCTGATTGTAACAGGGTTGTAGGAGTCATGCCCCATGTTACAGCATTAGTTTAAATTTAATCTGCATAATACATGATAGTCATGTTGGTCTCTTGACTTGTATGTTGAAAAGGGATGTTATGCAGATGGGCAAGTTCTTCCTATGTTCCCCATAATCTCTCTTCCTCTTGTTTCTATTTTTTCCCTTTGCATTGACCTCATGAAGATTCCCATGTGCAAGCTTCTGTCTAATGGCAGAATTCATTCCAGTTACAATGTAAGTGAGAGGGCCAGTTCAAGAGGTTCCCTTGCTTAAGGCACTTATGGTATGAAGTGCCAAGCAATCTTAACTCTGTCTTGTGGTATTGGGAGCCCAGGCAGGCACATGTAGCTTCTGCAGGGGTAAGTACTTTATTAGGGCTCAATTGTGAGTAAGGGCAAACACCTCCTTACCTCTCTTTATTATTTATTTGTATTACCATGGCTCCTCTGAGCTCAGGCCATGGACCAGGACCCCATTGTGCTAGGCACTGTACAAACACAGACCGAAAAGATGGTCCCTGCCCCAAAGAGCTTACAATTTATAATCCTTTGTGAATCGTCCACATCAGTCTATGTGAGGGACACCACTGGACAGGGCTGTCTCCAGCATTTCTGCCGCCCCAAGCAAAAAAAAAAAAAAAAAAAAAGCCGCGATTGGCGTCAGTTCAGCGGCAAGTCCTTCGCTCCTAGAGGGAGTGAGGGGGGACCTGCCACCCCCGAATTGCCGCAGGTGCCGCCCCTGTCCCTTGGCCGCCCCAAGCACCTGCTTGTTAAGCTGGTGCCTGGAGCCGGCCCTGCCACTGGATTGCTACTCCTCTTCCTGTGCAGATGAGTGGGGAGTGGGTGGAGTCTTGGCTGTGTCATGACAGAGGGGCAACCAAGTCAAGCGTGAGTGATAGGCACTGTTACCTGGAGCTTGCCACTTCCCCTGCTTTTACCATAACCACCAAACTATCAGAAGGCTCTCCACAACCTTCCAGAAAGTCCGACATTCCCCTCTCCACCCCAGGTTGAGAACTTCTGTTCTAGATGTGGGAGGGGACACACTGAAGTTTTGCCTCTGGTGATAATTTTCTTGTATATCACATGCTCTGTCTAGTTCAAGGAAGGTGGGGTTCTCCACAATTTCTATATTGCACAGGGCACCAGAATTCTTTAATCTGGGACTGCTCGACACTGATGCCAAGTAGAGGTTTAGGGCACCCAACATTTCACAAGATTGGCTCTATAATCATCCAGAGACAGATTTGTTCTGGTACATTCATCTGAGGAATAAGATAAATTCTAGCTGCCCATCTCTGATAAGGAGGATCAGTGGAAAATTGTATACAGAATTGCTGTGGTCATGTCATAATGTTGAAGTTTGTGGGAAATTGCAGGGGACTCTTTGTAGGCTATTTCATTTTACAAATTTGCAATTTACTGTAATGGTCACTAATTACTAAATCTGTCACTGTTGCTTTACAGTGATATTAAATTGTATTCTCAGGCAAATAAGGGCTAGGCGAAGTAGCAGCTAGGGGTCTCTGTGTAGCTATAGCTGGCAGCAAAATAGGAGGCCTAGATGTATATCAGGTTCTGCATTTTACTCTGAAAGTTTGTAGGCACTCTACTTTGCAAAGGTATTTGCTGCTAATCCAGGCTTTGTGATTCCACAGCACCTCCTGCTCTCCTGCTGCTATTCTCCCATTGACTCCTTTCCTTTTGTGTTTCCCACTCACACATCTCCTAGAAAATGCACAGCAATGATCGGAATATGTTACCTTTTACTTTTTTCCTTGGGGTTTAAAATGCTGCTGCATAGATTGCTTGGCAAAATGGGTCAGGGTCCTGATATATACTTGTCTCCTATTTTGCTGTCTGCTACAGCTACTCAGAGACCCTAGATCCGTTTTACTTGAGAATACTATTTAATACTCCATGAGGACTCAGAATTTGGCCCAATATTAATGGTTTGCAGTACTCCAGCCCCTTCTGGTGCTTTCAGATCATCCCAGCACCCTGAGAGATAGGTAAACATTGTTAATCCCATTTCACAGGTGGGGAACTGAAGCCTTGTGATGAGGTGTCCACCCCAAACAGGACTGACAGGGGTTAAGATGGCCAGGTAGGCCAGTTAACTCCACAGGCTGTACCTGGAGGAGGAGCCCTGGTAGCAGGGAGCTAATTGAAATCAGGCTCAGCTGGGCAGAAAGCAGGTGGGGGAGTGCCTATAAAACCAGGTAACAGAAAGGGCTGCTGCTGGGAAAGGCTGCAGTCACTCCCTGGGAAGAGGGAGGAGTGTTTGAAGGCTGCAGCGACAAGTTGCCTAAAGTCCCTCCCTGAAAGGAGGGAGGGAAGAGCCTTGTCAACTCAGAGGAGTGGGGAAGGCCAGGAGGTATGGAAGCAGCTCAGGGAAAAGCAGCAAAGTGCAGGCAACGCCTCTTGGCTGTTGTGTAAAGGGCCCCTGCAGCAGTGAAACAGTGAAGCAGAAGATGGCCTGAGGCTGCTGGAGAACAGGAATATTGATGCACTCCCTCCCCCTCCCAAAAGGGGAAACCACAATGGGGACCTGGCTGGAGGGCTGAGTCATGAAGAGGACAGCTGAGGCTCCTGAGAGTGAGAAAAGATGGCTTTCTTATGCCATGGAGCAGCGCTGTAGTCCAGGAGTAGCTATTTGTGGAGTAAAGTACAACTCCTTGTGTATAGCGGTGGAACAGTCTGGCCTTATGTAACTTGAACATGTTCACACCATATTTCTGTGGCAGAGCCACAAACAGAACCCAGTTCTCTGAAGCCCCAGTTCTGAGCTTTAAACAACAGACAATGGTTCCTTTCCTCTAATAGACTCTATATCAGGAGTGGGCAAACTTTTTGGCCCTAGGGCCACATCAGGTACAGAAATTGTATGGAAGGCTGGGGGAGGCTATGCCTCCCCAAACAGTGAGGCGTGGCCTGGCCCCTGCTCCCCACCCCGATTGTCCCTGGGACTCACGCATCCTATCCAAACACCTCTGCCCTTGACCATCCCCCCCAGGACGCCTGTCCTCTATCCAACCTCCCCACCCACTGACTGCCCCCCATCCAACTCTCCCTGCCCCATGTTACCTGTGGGGTGGGGGAAAGAGGGACTCAGTCCTTTCCCTATACATTTCCCCTGCTCGTTTGGCTGCTCTCCCTGGCACTCGGGCAGGGCTGCTGGGGACAGGAGCCAAGCATAGTGTGTGTGTGTGTGTGTGTGGGGGGGGGGGGGGCTGGCTTGCTCTGCCCATGTCCCCTGGCAGCAGGGCCCAGGCTCCTTGACCGCTCCCTGCCCCCTGAGAGCGCTGCCCTGGAGCACCAGGTCTAGCGGTGCTATAGCCGTGCCACCCGGTCGGAGCTGCAGCCACGTTGCCCAGGCACTGGGGGAACTGTGACTGCAAGGGAGAGGAGCAGAAGGGGAGGGGCCAGGGCTAGCCTCCGCCCCGCTCACCATGCTGGGGAGTTGGGCTGGGTCCTCTGCAAGCTTCTCTTGACCCTGCTCCCTGGCAGGAGCTCGGGGGCCAGAGGGAAGGGTCTTACAGGCTGGATGTGGCCCACGGGCTGTAGTTTGTCCCCCTCTGCTCTACATAATAATTAGTTACATTTTCCTAATTTTAATTTTAAATAAATAAATTGCACAAGAAACTGACATTAATCAACTGTCAGAAGACAGAGGAATTATGCCCAGAGTGGGTAATGGGGCCATATAAGTCTGATGGACTGGTTCAGTTCCCTATGGCCAGAAATTTTCAGCTCAAGGAAGTGGACAAAGTTATACAACTAGAAACATGACACATCTCCAAAATGCAAGTCCTCTGATTTTATTCATTTACAGGGGTAGCTGACTCACAAGGGAGTGAATGATGTGGGGGTTTCTTTATTATTAGATCTGAAGATCACCAAAGGATCTCTTTGAAGAATTTGCTTTAGTTTAGGTTATTGATAAGCAGCAGGTGACTTGTGTATGATGATGTGATAATATATAATTCTTTAGGGTACTTTTTGCCCACTAAGAGTGTGGGGTGGTAGTTTATAAATCTGTTTAGTTGATTAAAGCACAATTTTACCCACTTGGGCGATGGCTACACGAGAGAGCTCACAGCGGCGCAGCTGCACTGATGCAGCTGTGAGCTCTCTAGTGTAGTGGCTCTAAGCAGACAGGAGAGAGCCGTCCCGTCAAATTAATTAATCCACCCCCAATAAGCGGTGGCAGCTATGCCACTTCTCCTGCCAACGTACCGCTGTCCACTCCATGCTTAGGTCTGTGTAACTTATGTCGCTCAAGAGGGTGACTTATTCACACCCCCAGGCAACGTAAGTTATACTGATATAAGTGGTAGTGTAGACATAGCCACTGACTTATCATCGATAAGGCCAGAAGGGACCACCATGACCATCTAGACTGACTTCCTGCACATTACAGGCCACAGAACCACACCCACCCACTCACATAATACTTTAAATACATTCTGAATATTTTAACCTAGTTTGTGGATCTAGTTTAGAAATTAACTTTCTCAGGCTGTATCAAAACTTGTGATAATATGAAGAAGCAGCCCACTTGCATGCTGTGTGCTCATAGTCTACTGTATATGAACTATGTGACACAGCAGAAATGGCAGTCTGTCATTCTAAAATTAACTACTTTGGGCTTTGTCTACAAAGACAACTGTAACTGTGAGCAAAAATATGTTTTCAGAGTTATATATGGTAGAACTGATGATCTGTACAGAAGTTATATGTAAAATGATCATTTTGTTAAGGAATTTTAGCCTCTGGTTGCTAGAAGCTGGGAATGGGCGACAGGGGATGGATAACTTGATGATTACCTGTTCTGTTCATTCCCTTTGAAGCACCTGGCATCGGCAACTGTCAGAAGAAAGGATCCTGGGCTAGATGGACCTTTGGTCTGACCCAGTAGGGGCCATTCTTATGAATTGTCATCTTGGCATCCATTATGCACCTGGGGAAAACAATGTAACAGTCAATGAAAACATGCCTGTTGTAACAGGACAATCTAGATAAGGGTCAGAGCCTGTAAGGAGTTGAGCAACTCCTACAAAGTTTCAAGTACTCCTCACTCAGTCAGTGGAGTCAATGGGATTTTAAAAGACACCACACCAGGAATTTAGCATGTTTAATCAAATCTATTTTAATGCATCCATTGCTCTGCAGGTTCATGTTGTATAGAGAAACAGAGCAGTGATGTGATGTTATTACTGACATTTTACATGCAAAGATACAGTTTCCATAGCAATGTAGGCTTTGAGCATCATGAAGCATTCACTCCCTTATGGCTCTTGATAGGAAATGAAATAAGTCAGAGAAGTGGGCAAATGTTGCTCTTCCACATACAGAAAATCATAGAACATATAATATTAACCCTTAATATTGGTAAGCAGCCTACCAGAGTGGGAGGATCCAGAGGTCTAGAACTTAAGTCTACTGGTCCTTGAGTGAGTGCCATATCCACCCTGCTCTCTAACCAATCTAGTAGAACAGTGATTGACAGGCTGTGAGCTTTGTGGGCCTGAGAACTGCAGGTTGTGCTGCTCACAGAGGGACTGATGTCAGTGCTTCCAGATCCCTGATTGGTCCAGGTGCACTACTTAAACCTGGAAGGAACACCTGGGAGTTGTCTGTGTAATGAAGTGACTGCTATGATGGATCTTGCTTCTTTTCCTTGCTCTGATCCCTGACTTCTGAGTTCAGCTCTGACCCTGAGCTTTTGGCCTCTGGCTCCACACGGTAGGCCTCGCTCTGGCCTCCCCTACTAGGCCCGACTACCCATGCCCAGGCTGTGACACAGTTCGCTGTGGAGCTCCAATAACATTTTTTGTAGTTCTAATTAGACAGTAGGCCTTACCACCTTTTCCACCAAAGTCAACAGAAGTTTTGTTTTTGCCTTTGGTGGGATTGAGCCCAGTATCTGATATTTTATGAGAGATTCAGGCTGGGAGACAGATTTTAAGTCTAGACGGGACCACTCTGATTATCAAGTCTGCCCTCCTGCATAACACAGGCCAAAGGTGTACAAGTACATTTGTGGTACTATCTCTGATCAATAGCCAAACAGGGATATCAGAGTTTATCTACACCAGTGGGACCTGTGTATGTGGCTCAAGGACATTGTGCATCTCTGAATGCTCTTATTAACTGCAGTCCAAAAGCTTCTCCCCCTCTCCCCTGCACCTGTGTTGTGTTGCCAGGGAGAAGCAGGAGAATGGCAACCTGGGTGCCAATATCCACCCTCCCCCTTCCTTCTCCTTTAGTACTCAGGGCCCCACCCAGAAGCCAACTGGTGTAAATCCGTCTTCCCCATCCTTTGTCCATTGGAGGAGTGGGGCTCTCCCTGCGTTAGCAGCTGTGATTGTGATCCTTCCCTGACACACAAGTTGGCTTCACAGAGAAGACACAGGAGACATTTTCCTTTCTCATGTGGTCCCAGGACACAGTATGCTGGGACATTTCTTCTAGCCCAGACCATCAAAATCACAACTGCAGCTTCCACATTCACCCAGAAATAATAGCAAGGCACATCAAAGTAAATATGATTTTATTACTCTGTAATTATCAAAATAGCAGCTGTAGCACGTGTTTAGAACACATAGGGCCAGATTAAATTCACTGACTGCGGGGTGGTATTACATCAGGGATGAATTTGGCTCACGGTATCATTCCTTTTTGATACACCAGGTAAAACTCTATCAACTCCATGTTCATCTCAATATAATTACAAAAGTGAACAATACAGTGTGCACTGAATTCTCCTTGCTTGGGATTCACATTGGGTACAAAGAATATTTCACCGCATCCAAGGAGCACAGAATGCCATGGCTGCTCATGGCAAAATGAAGCAGCCTAGGTGCCCTGTTTAAAAAAAAAAGGCTCATTGATCATAACAAAAACCACCCATCACATTCTTAAGGTTAAATTGGAGAATATATTGTGAATGTTGAATATATAGCAGTTTACATGTGCGTAGGCATCCAGCACTAATCCTTCTAGAATAAATACCCAATGAATTCTGAGGGTTTAGAAGCAAGAGATTAGAAAAGTCACATGCAGAGAGTGACAGGGAAACAGACCATCTATAGAGTGTCTGAGAGGGAGTAGCATTTATTAATAAAAAGAGACATGCATACAGCGCTAACTGCTAGCAAGTGAGGCACTCCCATGGAGTGGGTGCAAGTTTCCCATGGAATTAATTAAATTATGTTTAATCCCATTTATTATTAAACTAAATGGCAGAGTAGTGGGAAACCTGCATCATCTCCATAGGGGCCCTTCACTTTTTAGTGTCTGGCACTATATCATGGGGTGTGAGTTAGGCAGAAAGAATCCACACAAATACTATCCTGTGTTTTATGGCACAATTGCACCACTGTACATTCGTTGTAAGAAAGCACACTATTGCCTATTGTTGCTTGATTAGTTCTGCTCAAGAGAGGAAAGGAGAGAAGGCAGACAAAGGACTTTTAGATGAGATGGACAGACAATACTACCAATAATTCCATCAGTATTGGAGGGCCACTTTCAAAGATTTCTCATCTCAGAGATGGAGGGTAATAACCTACAAGCTTTCCTTTTCTAGACTTAAACAAAGGTAGGAACTAAGCACTGGTACAGATTTGGCTCCCTCTGTGGCACGCTTTAGATCTTCTCAGAATGTGTTAAATGACGTGAAAAAGACTACATTAGGGGCTTGTAATAGGGTGTCTACCCCACACAAGTCCTGAAGGGGTGAAGTAGGATGCACTTGGAGGAAAACCAGGGCATGCCAAGGCCTAATTTGGTGATGAAGTCCAGCTGGGAGAGGAGCTGTGCTGGGCTTATCAAGCCAGGAAGCTGGCAGCAGAGAGGAGCTTCAGGGAAGTAGGCTTGTCCCTGTGAGTTGGGTTTGAGGCTGTTGGATTCAGTAGCCTTCAGTTATCCCCTGTGAGGAGGGAGTTTGAGCTGATATATGCTGGGATGGAATGGGGAGCTGTAGGAAGGAATCCAGAGAAAGAGCAATGGGGTCTGAGCAAAAGCCACAATTACCAAGTACCGGGTCCCTAAACTAGAATCTTGAGTAGTGGGTGGGCCCAGGTTCCCCTACTGGCCGCTGGGGATGTGGCACCATCAGGGCAGTGCCAGAGAAGACTGCCTGAGACCAGTCATGTGGAAGGTCTTTGGTACCCTGGCAGGGGGATACATGGTGAATGACCTGGCTGGAGGGCTGAGTCACGAAGAGAAGGCTGCAGCTTGTGGAGAAAGAGAGAGAAGTAGAAAAATGGCTTGTAATTGTGGGAAGGGGTGTTGGGCTATTTCCCCAGAGTGACTAGGAGGAGGCACTATCTTAGCGGTGAGTGGCACAGGACTAATGTCAGCTCTGGGTGACAATCGTAAATTCAAAGTAATTCTTTTTGACTTGAATGAAGTTATAAAGGTTTATAATGATGTGACTGAGAGTGGAAACTGGACCTAGATCCTTTCACTAGTGATAAAAGTACAGAATATAAATATTGCACTATGTAAAGATAAGGAGACATCATGCTTATATTTATTCTTACTATTTCCCTCCATCCACAATCCACAAGGGACAAAAATAAGAAGTGTCTATATTCTGAAATAAGGTTTCATAAAAAATCAGGGGTCCTAACAAGGTCTAGTGAATAGAACCAATAAACAGGGCCTGAGTATGCAGGCTCTCGGTAAAGTTCACACCACCACCATAAACAACTTAGTACAGCAATCTTTGAATTAGTTTTGCAGGTGTTTCAACATAGGCAGTTGCCAGAATATTCCCTTCTGTTCCCCCCTTCTCTTTAATGTGTAGGCCAGCTGTTTGGGACAGTGACCAACTTTCACTGGGGTGAGGGTACGGTGTAAAGTGCCCAGCAAAATGGAGCTTTTAGGTGGTATTGTAATGCAAATAGCAATAACAGGCCATCGGAGATAGTGAAATGCCTGGGCTGCACTGCCATGTACATGTAGTGGACACTCAGCTCTACCAGGTTTCAGAGTAGCAGCCGTGTTAGTCTGTATCCGCAAAAAGAACAGGAGTACTTGTGGCACCTTAGAGACTAACAAATTTATTAGAGCCTAAGCTTTCGTGGACTACAGCCCACTTCTTCGGATGCAGAAGTGGGCTGTAGTCCACGAAAGCTTATGCTCTAATAAATTTGTTAGTCTCTAAGGTGCCACAAGTACTCCTGTTCTT